>NW_016814978.1:846411-850958 GCF_001698545.2 Rhinopithecus bieti | reverse complement strand
GAGACTCTTGTGGAAGCAGAGTTAGAAAAATAGCCTAATAATTGGTCTCCTCAAACTTACGAGCTGTTTGCCCTCAGCCAAGCCTTAAAATACTTACAGAATCAAAAAGACTATCTCAATCCTGACTCCAAAGGTTACCCACACCCTCTCTGAAATGAATTTGCATAAGAATTGTTTATGGTAATGCATCTTGATGGGGCAGCTGGGTTGTTATGAAATAATCAGGAACCCAGTCCAGCTCTAAGACTCACCCCCGAGCACAAAGGCAATGTTGGGCATGCTGGTAAAGGACTAGAATCCAGCAGCCCGGACCCCTTTCTTTGTGGTCAAGAAAGGCGGGAAAACAGGTGCAGGACTGCTACATCGGTGAGTGTAACTAATCCGATAAGCAGAGGTCCATGGGTGGTGATGCACCCTGGAAAGGAATAAGCATTAGGATCATAGAGGATGCTCTAGGACTAATGCTCATCGGAAAATGATTAGGGGTGCTGGCATCCCTATGTTCTTTTTTCAGATAGGAAATGTTCCCCTCAAGGCAAAAATGCCCCTAAGATGTATTCTGGAGAACTGGGACCAATTTGACCCTCAGACACTAAGAAAGAAACGACTTATATTCTTCTGCAGTACAGCCTGGCCACGATATCTTCTTCAAGGAGGAGAAACCTGGCCGCCTGAGGGAAGTATAAATTATAACACCATCTTACAGCTAGACCTCTTTTGTAGAAAAAAAGGCAAATGGAGTCAAGTGCCATATGTACAAACTTTCTTTTCATTAAGAGACAACTCACAATCATGTAAAAAGTGTGATTCATGCCCTATAGGAAGCCCTCAGAGTCTACCTCCCTACCCCAGCGTCCCCCCAACTCCTTCCCCAACTAATAAGGACCCCCCTTCAACCCAAACAGTCCAAAAGGAGATAGACAAAGGGGTAAACAATGAACCCAAGAGTGCCAGTATTCCCTGATTATGCCCCCTCCAAGCAGTGGGAGGAGGAGAATTTGGCCCAGCCAGAGTGTGTGTACCTTTTTCTCTCTCAGACTTGAAGCAAATTAAAAGAGACCTAGGTAAATTCTCAGATAACCCTGATGGCTATATTGATGTTTTACAAGAGTTAGGGCAATCCTTTGATCTAACATAGAGAGATATAATGTTACTGCCAAATCAGACATTAACCCCAAATGAGAGAAGTGACGCCATAACTTCAGCCCGAGCGTTTGGCGATCCCTGGTAGTATCTCAGTCAGGTCAATGATAGGATGACAAGAGAGGAAAGAGAACGATTCCCCACAGGCCAGCAGGCAGTTCCCAGTGTAGACCCTCACTGGGACACAGAATCAGAACATGGAGATTGGTGCCGTAGACATTTGCTAACTTGCATGCTAGAAGGACTAAGGAAAACTAGGAAGAAGCCTATGAATTATTCATTGATGTCCACTATAACACTGGGAAAGGAAGAAAATCCTGCCGCCTTTCTGGAGAGACTAAGGGAGGCATTGAGGAAGCATACCTCTCTGTCACCTGACTCTACTGAAGGCCAACTAATCTTAGAGGATAAGTTTAGCACTCAGTCAGCTGCAGACATTAGAAAAAACTTTAAAAGTCCGCCTTAGGCCCGGAGCAAAACTTAGAAACCCTATTGAACTTGGCAACTTCGGTTTTTTATATTATAGATCAGGAGAAGCAGGCGAAACGGGACAAACTAGATAAAAAAAAAAAAAAAGGCCACCACTTTAGTCATGGCCCTCAGGCAAGCGGACTTCAGAGGCTCTGGAAAAGGGAAAACCTGGGCAAATGGAATGCCTAATAGGGCTTGCTTCCAGTGCGGCCTACAAGGATACTGTAAAAAAGATTGTACAAGTAGAAATAAGCTGCCCCCCTGTCCATGGTCCTTATGTCAAGGGAATCACTGGAAGGCCAATTGTCTCAGGGGACAAAGGTCCTCTGAGTCAGAAGCCACTAACCAGATGATCCAGCAGCAGGACTGAGGGTGCCCAGGGCAAGCGTCAGCCCATGCCATCACCGTCACAGAGTCCCGGGTATGTTTGACCATTGAGGGCCAGGAGGTTAACTGCTTTCTGGACACTGGCGTGGCCCTCTCAGTCTTACTGTCCTGTCCCGGACAACTGTCCTCCAGATCTGTCACTATCTGAGGGGTCCTAGGACAGCCAGTCACTAGATACTTCTCCCAGCCACTAAGTTGTGACTGGGGAACTTTACTCTTTTCACCTGCTTTTCTAATTATGCCTGAAAGCTCCACTCCCTTGTTAGGGAGAGACATTCTAGAAAAAGCAGGGGCCATTGTACACCTGAACATAGGAGAAGGAACATCCGTTTGCTGTCCCCTGCTTGAGGAAAAAATTAATCCTGAAGTCTGGGCAACAGAAGGACAATATGGACGAGCAAAGAATGTCCATCCTGTTCAAATTAAACTAAAGGATTCTGCCTCCTACCCCCCAAAGGCAGTACCCCCTTAGACCCAAGGCACAACAAGGATTAAAAAAAAAACTGTTAAGGACCTAAAAGCCCAAGGTCTAGTAAAACCATGCAATAGCCCCTGCAATACTCCAATTTTAGGAG
This sequence comes from Rhinopithecus bieti, assembly GCF_001698545.2. NCBI lineage: Eukaryota > Metazoa > Chordata > Mammalia > Primates > Cercopithecidae > Rhinopithecus > Rhinopithecus bieti. The sequence goes on along the minus strand of NW_016814978.1, from coordinate 848,382 downwards.
TACAGAAACCCAACGGACAGTGGAAGTTAGTGCAAGATCTCAGGATTATCAATGAGGCCACTGTCCCTCTATACCCAGCTGTACCTAACCCTTATACTCTGCTTTCCCAAATACCAGAGGAAGCAGAGTGGTTTACAGTCCTGGACCTTAAGGATGCATTTTTCTGCATCCCTATACATCCTGACTCTCAATTCTTGTTTGCCTTTGAAGATCCTTCGAACCCAATGTGTCAACTCACCTAGACTGTTTTACCCCGAGGGTTCAGGGATAGCCCCCATCTGTTTGTCCAGGCATTAGCCCAAGACTTGAGCCAGTTCTCACACCTGGACATGCTTGTCCTTCTGTACATGGATGATTTACTTTTAGCTGTCTGCTCAGAAACCGTGTGCCATCAAGCCACCCAAGCGCTCTTAAATTTCCCTATACTGCCTTATCCTCATCTCAAAACCCTAAAGCAACTAAGAGGGTTCCTTGGCATAACAGGCTTCTGCTGAATATGGATTCCCAGGTACAGTGAAATAGCAAGGCCATTGTATTCAGTAATTAAGGAAACTCAGAAAGCCAATATGCATTTAGTAAGATGGACACCTGAAGCAGAAGTGGCTTTCCAGGCCCTAAAGAAGGCCTTAACCCAAGCCCCGGTGTTAAGCTTGCCAATAGGGCAAAACTTTTCTTTATGTGTCACAGAAAAAAACAAATAGCTCTAGGAGTCCTTACACAGGTCCAAGGGATGAGCTTGCAACTCGTGGCATACCTGAGTAAGGAAATTGATGTAGTGGCAAAGGGTTGCCCTCATTGTTTACAGGAAGGGGCAGCAGTAGCAATCTTAGTATCTGAAGCAGTTAAAATAATACAGGGAAGAGATCTTACTGTGTGGACATCTCATGATGTGAACAGCATACTCACTGCTAAAGGAGACTTGTGGCTGTCAGACAACCATTCACTTAAATATCAGGCTCTATTACTTGAAAGGCCAGTGCTGCAACTGCACACTTGTGCAACTCTTAACCAGGCCACATTTCTTCCAGACAATGAAGAAAAGATAGAATAACTGTCAAAAAATAATTGCTCAACCTACGCCACTTGAGGGGACCTTCTAAAGGTTCCCTTGACTGATCCCGACCTCAACTTGTATACTGATGCAAGTTCCTTTGTAGAAAAAGGACTTCAAAAGCAGGGTATGCAGTGGTCAGTGATAATGGAATACTTGAAAGTAATCCCCTCACTCCAGGAACTAGTGCTCAGCTGGCAGAACTAATAGCTCTCACTCGGGCACTAGAATTAGGAGAAGGAAAAAGGATAAATATATATACAGACTCTAAGTATGCTTACCTAGTCCTCCATGCCCATGAGGCAATATGGAGAGAAAGGGAATTCCTAACTTCTGAAGGAACACCTATCAAACATCAGGAAGCCATCAGGAGATTACTATTGGCTATACAGAAACCTAAAGAGGTGGCAGTCTTACACTGCTGGGGTCATCAGAAAGGAAAGGGAAATAAAAGGGAACCGCCAAACAGATATTGAAGCAAAAAGAGCCACAAGGCAGGATCCTCCATTAGAAATGCTTATAGAAGCACCCCTAGTATGGAGTCATCCCCTCTGGGAAACCAAGCCCCAGTACTCAGAAGAAGAAATAGAATGGGTAACCTCACGAGGACATAGTTTCCTTCCCTCAGGATGGCTAGCCACCGAAGAAGGAAAAATACTTTTGCCTGCAGCTAACCAATGGCACACTGTGAAGTGTGCCAAAGAAATAATCCCCTGCACTGCAGGTTATACATTTCAATCCCTGTATCTTTAACCTCCTTGTTAAGTTTGTCTCTTCCAGAATCGAAGCTGTAAAACTACAAATGGTTCTTCAAATGGAGCCCCCGATGCAGTCCATGACTAAGATCTACTGTAGACCCCTGGACTGGCCTGCTAGCCCATGCTCCGATGTTAATGACATTGAAGGCACCCCTCCCGAGG
>NW_016814978.1:797612-844804 GCF_001698545.2 Rhinopithecus bieti | reverse complement strand
GTGTGTGTATATATATATATATATATATATATATATATATATGACATTGTCTTGAAAGGTAATTTCCTTAATCAAATTCTAACCTCTCTGCTTTCCTTAAAATTGTACCAGGTAGGCTAATTACTTAATAAATTCATAATTAGCAAACATCCTTTCCTTGTGAAATTTTATTAAAACACCAGTTTTCGAGCTGCCACATGTAATGTTTATAGAAGATGAAAAATATATACTAATTTATTTTAAATACCTGATCACATTGGCCTTATTTATTACTGAATAGGAATATGTTAAAACGTAATGGACAATAAAGTTGAATCTGTCTACAAAGTAGCAACCAAGAGAAGGACCTATTTCAAGCTGAGGTGATACTGATATTATGACATTAATATGTAACTATGCAAAACAAGAAGAGTAGCTCAAGAAATAATTGGGGTGGACAGACGCTAATGTAGATTTTAGGAAAAAAGTTATTAAGAGAAATATAATTTCAAATTCTGATAAAAAAGAATGCTCTACTAAATAAAATTAACAAGTCTATCTTGATTAAGAGCAGAGGCTGAATTTATATCAAATGTGGGTTTCTTTGATGTAAAACTGGCATTTTACTTTTCCACAAAAATAATTTGTTTAGGCTTAAAGCGGAACCAAAACTGGAATTCGGATTTAATGGCCAAGCAACTCATATTTCTCAGAATCAATACAAATTTTGATTTTCATACCTCTAAGAATATTAATCAGATTAAAAATAATATCATGTGCTAGAAAAATTTAAACTAAGTTAATAACAAAGTCTGTCAGGTAAAGCAGTTAGCTGGATAAATTTCTCCTTATCCAGAAGAATGAACATCTTGGATGTTCAGAAATGTATACTAAATCAATATCATTGAATAATTATTCATTTTTAGATATGTAATAGTCATGCTTTTAAACTTCAAACACTCTATTTTTGAAAATGTTACTATTAAGTGATTGCAGACCAAGCATTAGCTAGAACTTACATTTTAGCCACAAACAGAAACACACGTTACAAAAGATACTCAGGATTTTGAAAGTATAAAGGAAACATCTCAAGTATCTCATTAATTGGAAAATTTTATGGAGCACAAACCAGCTATTTAAACACTAATAGGTACTACAGGGTCTGTGGTGAAGACACTTATAATTTCATTGATAAAACAAGATATAGAAATGATTACAGGGCACCAAAAAGTGAAGGTAAGTGCTATTAATGTGCAAAAGAAGGTAATGTTGGTCTGAACTATAAGAGTTAGCAAAGTCTGAATGAAGGAGATGGAATTGAATGACAAAATCCAGGACATGCTGCCTCAAAGTACGGCACTTTGGTGTTTAAGAAAACGGCAGAAGCAGGAAGGTCTTTCTTACCTTCTCTCACCTTTTCTCCCCTGAAGTGGGCTATAAAACTCAGCTGATCCTCCCCTAAAAGCAGATTAAAAGACCCTCATTCCAGAGAGGTCCTCCCTATACCCAGAGGAAAGGAAATATCTTCAACTCTGAAGACACAGAGATGTTAAGAATCTGAACAACCAGGCCTTGCTATGCTCTCCCCAGTTTATTACCATTAGATTATACCCTTTTGTGCTCCAATTACACTTCTGTATGACTGTTCATAAAAATACAGTTTTCCCTGTTTCTTTGGGTTTTCATTTCTGAAGGTTCTCGTCATGTAAAACATACATTAAATAAATCTGCATGCTATTTTCTTGTTAATCTGTCTTTTGTTATAGGTGTCTGGGCCATGAATCTACCGATGGTTGAGAAATCTTCTCCCCCGTGTGAGTTAGAATTTAGATAAGATTCAAATTGGCAATGAGAAAGGACTATCATAGGACCAAGCAAAGGTATGGATATGGGAATAAACAGATTGTGTACCTTATTTTAGCTACGCATTTTTATACTCTTCCTCAAATGTAAAAATGCCTTATCCTCAAAACTGACAGGAAGGTAGAGGTTGTGGACTTTCAGCAGTATATTCATTTTACATCAAAAAAAAAAAAAAAGTGGCTTATTTTCCCTTCAGATCCCTGGTAACCTGATAAGAAATGCTTTCGAGTGCTTTTCTGCCTTTAATTTTTCTTTTTAAATTATCTTAAGTTTCTTTTACATCAGAGTCTCAATGTTCCACTTTCCCCAGGACTATTTTTTAGTGCTTTAGTATATTGCCACCATCTTTCTATATTTAGTGGACATCTGACTATTTTGTTCTTTAAAATTTTGTTTCTCTTTACTTAAAAAAAATTGAATAATGGACTATTACTTGATTGCATTTATTGCCATTATCTATGAAGCCTCATCTACTCTGCCATAATTTGTTACATCTTTGCATATATTCTAGACTGTAAAAATCATATTTGTCTTATTCTCAGAGGAGAAAACTGTTTGATCCAAATGCCAGTTTAGTTATGAAAGATTTTATTTCTATTTTGTACTAGTGAACCAACATGAACTACCAAATTCAAATGTGAATTAAATAATTTAAATCCAAACTGCCATTCCTTTAATTGTAAATAAGTAACTTCAAGAAACTAATGACTCCAGTACTTTATCCTCTCAAAGAAGGAGAGTACTTCTTTCCTGTTTTGTCTTATGGAAGAAAATGAAAATTTAAAGGATTTACCATTTCCAGTTTCTCTGCCTTAAAGCGAACAGAGGGATTTAGGGAGATCTTTTCTTGTAGTCCATAATTTTCAGTCCAGGTAGAAGCAACATCTAAGAGACAACAGGGTGCACATTAATTGGGAACTTAATTGGAACAGAAATTTTCATTTGACAGTATATGTTCTGAGTTCCTGCTGTTCAAAAATAATTATAGCTAATCAGTTGGCAGCTGTTAGTTTTGTTTTCATAACTTTTTCTTTTTTCTTTTCTTTTCTTTTTTTTTTTGAGACAGAGTCTCACTCTGTCACCCAGGCTGGAATGCAGTGGCGTGATCTTGGCTCAATGTATGCCTCCCGGGTTCAAGCGATTCTCCTGCCTCAGCCTCCCGAGTAGCTGGGACTACAGGTGCATGCCACCACGCCTGGCTAATTTTTGTATTTTTACTTAGAGACAGGGTTTCACTATGTTGGCCAGGCAGGTCTCGAACTGCTGACCTCAAGTGATCCGCCTCCCTCAGACTCGCAAACTGCTGGGATTACAGGAGTGAGCCACCGCACCCGGCCAGTTTTCGTAATTTTTAAAGTCTAAATTTTTTATATAAGCTGACTTCACTTAAGTCCTAAGATACAAGAGTAGCCAATTATGCATTGTGAAGTCCCAAAGATATATTAACTTAAAAGACAAACATACATCCCACCACTACTACATCACCACAATGCCTTAAAAAGATAAAGTCTTTTTGTTCAAAGATGTTGATATTTTTTCGAGTGGTAAAAGTGTTTTGTGATGTGAATTCTGGAAGTACTCTGGAAAAAAACATAAATGCAAGTCATTTCAAGTTTGCACATAAAGTATTATATAGATTCTGTACTTTGAGCTACAAATCTTATCTCTTATTTTAAAGACAGGTTACATTTCAAGTAGCATAAATGAATTTGCAAGAGCTAAAAGTCATACACTTCTTATCCATTTTCCTACATCTTCTCAATATACCCTGATTATTTAAACGAGCCTTTGTCCTTACCGCATGAATAAAAAAAATGCTACAAAAGACCAGAACTTGAAATACTGTATGTTTTAATATGCCAAAGTTTGTAAAACAAATTCCTGTAATTCATGTTGATCTTACTATCTAAATTGCCACTATTCTAAATACACTTTTAAATGATATTTTACTAGTTCTACATAGAAACAAGAGGAAGAAGAAAAATCTTTGGAAAATGTCACATCTTTATGCAGTGTTTTAATTTTTTAAAATTTCTCAGAGCATCTGTCTCTAAGTACAAAATGATTTGCATTCTCTTAAGAATATAAGAAGTGCATATGAAAATAAATAGTCTTCCTCTAAACCTTTAACACATCCTTAACATTCTATGTAAAATCTTTAATATAGCTTATAGGTGTCAAGATCATAAAAAAATGGATGCTGACTTTTAGCTTCAAATGGAATTAAACTTTGAAAAGACTGATTTTAGTATTAAATAGAATTTTACAATTCTGATAAAAGTGAATCTCCTTTGTAATCATACCAAATTGTTGGCTATGAAATTAAAAATAATATATACATAGTGTATATATATATACACACACATATACATATATGCATATATACACATACATATGTGGGTATGCATATATATACCCACATATACATATACACACATATACATATACACACATATGTGTATGTGTGTGTATATACACATATAATTTTTTTATATACATACATGTAATTTTTTTCCTCTCCTAAGAGAAATTCTATGCCAAACCTAAAGTGTAGTATAAAGATCAGCATGGAGTGGATGATATGGAAGACCAACCAGCAGATAACTTTATTTTTCATCCTTTAAGGTTTGGATATGTGAAGCTTGTCCAACGACTTCCAGCTTGGTGTTTGGCCTGCAGTTAAGGCACATTAACACTAGGTGGACCCAAGTGAACCTGATTATGGTCTCAAAGACTAAACCTGGGCTTGAATTATTCATTTCAAGTGTTAAGTAATTGAAAGAGTTGTAGAGGGGAGAGCAAGGGGAAGAGAGGAGAATGAGAGAAGGTGAGACAGGAACACTTACAACATTGACATACTGAGGAATGTGTTCTCACGTTTTCCTACATCTAAGCATAAAAATTTGCTATATCGGCCAGGTGCAGTGGCTCATGCCTGTAATCCCAGCACTTTGGGAGGCCGAGGCAGGCGGATCATGAGGTCAGGAGATCGAGACCATCTTGACTAACACGGTGAAACCCCATCTCTACTAAAAATACAAAAAATTAGCGGGGCGTGGTGGCGGGCGCCTGTAGTCCCAGCTACTCAGGAGGCTGAAGCAGGAGAATGGTGTGAACCCGGGAGGCGGAGCTTGTAGTGAGCCGAGATTGTGCCACTGCACTCCAGCCTGAGGGACAGAGCGAGACTCTGTTAAAAAAAAAAAAAACATGCTATATCTCACAGTGAAAAGAACAGAAGCTCCTATTTATGCTTACTTCTATCTAAACAGTAAACTATGTACCTATATAAGCTCATTCATCTTCACAGTGACCACAGTGGCCACAGATGCTATTATTCCAATCCCAAAGATAAAAGACCAAAGCAGGAAAAGGTAAAGAAATTAGCCTAGGTCACATAGCTAGTACATGATAATGTTAGGAGTCTAATCTCTTGTGACTCCAGACCAATGTTCTTAAATGTGTTCAACATCTTTCATAATCGGTTTGCTTGTCTACAAAGTTGGAGGAATAAACCAGACTGCTTCATAGGAGTTAGAAGATCAACAACATCATAGAAAACTACTGTGAAAACGTATACAGTATTATTAATATCAACACAGAGACACTGTATTATAAGGAGATTTAATGTAAGACTATACTAACCTTCATTTAACAATATGCAATCGGGGCTTAACAAAATCTTTTTCCAGACAACTTACACCTTTACTTTTGAGTTAAAACCTTAAGAGGGTCTGTGTATAACTCCAGCATACTTTGTCAATTCAGAGTAGCTTTACCCGAAAGTCCCTCACAGACAGTTTTCCTCATCTGCCAATGACATCTCTCTATCTCAGCCCCAAGCTCTTTATTTGCTCCTCTCTGGGGGAGTGAGTTTTTCCAAGTATGGCTTATTATTCTCTTGGATCTCTCTCCTTCTTGTCCTTCTCCTTCTCTTCCTCCTTCCCCCTCCTTCTCCTTTCTTTAGAGACAGTGTCTTAGTCTTGCTCTGTGTCCCAGGCTGGAGTGCAGTATCCTGAACACAGCTCACTGCAACCTTGACCTCCTGGGCTCACGTGATCCTCCCACCTCAGATTCCCAAGTGGCTGGAACCACAGGTGCATGCCACCATGCCCAGCTAATTTTTTAATTTTTGTAGAAACAGGGTCTCGCAATATTGCCCAAGCTGGTCTTGAACCCCTGGGCTCAAGTGATTTCTCCCATCTCGACCTTCCAAAGTGCTGAGATTATAGGCGTGAGCCACCATGCCTGGCCTCTCTTGGATCTTCTGTTCCTATTCTCTTTGTAGCAGCAGAAGAAAAGGAATGTTTTGTAAGGAAAGGATCAATACAATTTACTTAATACCGTGAACTCTGAATGGATATTTTTCCCCATAACTACTTTATTTCAGTTTCAAAAGACTTGGTCTAAAGGAATTAAGTCTTTACACTATTAGTAAAGTTAAAATAATGACTATTTCTTCATGCAACAATTCTTTTTTTTTTTTTTTTTTGAGATGGTGTCTCGCTCTGTCACCCAGGCTGGAGTGTAGTGGCATAATCTCAGCTCACTGCAACTTCTGCCTTCTGGGTTCAAGCAATTCTCCTGCCTCAGCCTCCCGACTAGCTGGGACTTCAGGCGTGTACCACCATGGCTGGCTAATTTTTTTTTTTTTTTTTCATTTTTAGTAGAGATGGGGTTTCACTATGTTGGTCAGGCTGGTCTCGAACTCCTGACCTCAAGTGATCTGCCCATCTCGGCCTCTCAAAGTGCTGGGATTACAGACATGATATTCAACTTATATACAGCACTAGTGAACAACTCTGGATTTTGAAATAAATTTCTGCAATAGCATCGTTTTTGAAAACATTTAAATATTATGTGGATTTTTAAAATTCTAACCAATTTTACACTTTGGGATGATTTTAGATAAGAACAGACATAGGACTATCTAATTACATTTACTTTTGTTGAGGTTAACATTAAAATTTGTTTATATTTTTTGAATTAGTATCAGGTAACTGAGGAAATCTAGAAGTGATAGTTAATTTCTGATTTGTAACCATCTATAATTAGGTACTTATAACATGCAGATCACAATATATATAAATTATCTAGAGATAATTTAGAGGTGATTTTGCCTTTTTTCCACTCCCCAGAAATATCTTGCCTATTACATTTATGTAGAAGAAAATGAGACTGAGTTGACACAATTTCTACTCTAGAAAAATGTTCCATCTTAATTGTATTTTAGTATTTACTTTACCTATAACTTACTTAAATATATTTTTCACTAACCGATTTTTCTACTACAAAATCTACCACTGTTCTTATAGCGACTGGTATAAATTTACCTGAGATTATTTATTGTTAACAAGATCTCTGCTCTAATCACACCTGACTCTTAGAGTCATCTGACCTCTAGCTCATCCTCAGTTCTTTTATTTGTGGTGCTTCCTTAACTTGAAACGATCTCCTATGTTCAGTTATCAATTGATGTTTACCACGTTTTTCAAGATATGGATAATGTCTGACTTTTGCCAAGAAATTTTTCTTAATTTCTGCATATTGTGACAGATTCCTTGTTATATACTAGTTTTGGGGGTCAAGGGGAGGACATAAAATTGAATCAAGAATTGGAAGCTTTTCCTTCTGCTCTATAAACATGACCTAGAATATTATCTGAGCTATACGCTAAGCTATAGGTTCTATATTATCAGTAACAGGAAAATTTAGTAAGCATATACTATGCACTAATTACAATATAATTGCTTGACATGCATGATCTTGTTTAATCCTCATAACAATTCCATGTAACTTGTAACTATTTCAAGGTTACAGAGTTAATAAGATGAAAGCAAGAACTTGAACACTGAGTCTGTATTCAGAGTCTGGTGGTAACCACTGTGCCTTCCTTATACCATACTTATAGCACTCACTACTTCTTTCCTTAGGCCTCTATGTTCATGTCTTTACATAATTTGTGTAAATGTGTTATTCATCCACAAGACAGAATGGTTTGTAGAGTAACAAAACCACCCACATCCTGCTCCGATTAACACAAAAAATTGCAAATAGTAGCTGCTTGATAAAATAAACATACACACACATCTATAAACAAACACATGCATATAAATTAGAATGTTTCCTAATTTGAATAATTAGAATTTTTAGCCCCATGTTTTATTTCACAATATACTATTAAGTATCTCACAGAAAATATCCTAATTTCTTCATAAATCCCATTGTACTGTATTCTATATAACATAGTAAATCCTTACTGAATAAAAGGTTAAAAGAGGCATTGAATAGTTCAATTACTTTGAAAGTTAAAAACATGTTATGTAATTATTAATATTTTATAATATAATCAAGGAATAAAGGATTCTGACTTCCATCATCCAGCAATTTTGATGTTCATCTCATGACTGTTTCATTTGTCTTTTTCTTCTCATATGGGTTCCCAGTTTAAAATAAATATAGTACATCCAGAGACTGGAAATAAATTATGTAAGAGGAATAATACTATAAAGTTTCTAAGGGTCAATAAATCTAAGTAAAAGCAAATATAACTCATGGCTGAAGATTGCTATTAACCTACTGGTAAATACCACCCCAAATTGGAGTAAACCACTATGGAATATAGTATAAACTCCTGTAAAGATTGGCAGCTATTGGGCTGGGAGCAGTGGCTCATGCCTGTAATCCCAGAACTTTGGGAGGCTGAGGCAGGCAGATCACGAGGTCAGGAGATCAAGATCATCCTGGCTAACACGGTGAAAACCTGTCTCTACTAAAAGTACAAAAAATTAGTTGGGCATGGTGGCGGGCACCTGTAGTCCCAGCTACTCGGGAGGCTGAGCCAGGAGAATGGCATGAACCCAGGAGGCAGAGCTTTGACAGAGTGAGAATCCGTCTCAAAAAAAAGATTGGTTGCTATTTAATTTAAATTAATGCTTCCTTATTTTTCTGTTCTTATATAAATAATGCTATTAAAACAAAACTAAAATATACAGGTAAAAATTTGCATTATAGTTTGGCATATATAATTAGTTTTCAGTTATGTTTAGTCTTTTATCATTGTGTTTAACTTTTGGAGATAATTTCAGGGGACTTTTCTTGATATTGATCCTGTAAACACCTTACAGCCAAATAAAATCCTTATTTTACACTGGGCTTAGATAATTAATGCTTTATTGTTTTAAAAGTCAGTAAATCATTTTATGGTAATTAAGAATCAATAATAATGAATTAACAATACTGACATCCTTTCTAATTGATATCCATATGATTTCTTCCAAAAAAACAAGATACATTTCTTTTCTTTAGGTATGCTCCCTTCTATAATGTGTTTTCTGAAAGGTGTATTTAATATGCCTCATCAGTATTGCACTAAAAGGACACGGCAACCTAATCTTGATCTTTATAGAAGACTTTTCATTATTTGATTTAAACAATTCATTAATTATTATAGCTTTATAAACATTGTTATGACAATGCATCTTTTGAAATTTCAACTCTTTGTTCAGGGAAATTTCTAATAAAAGTCATATTTTAACAGGGACCAATGTAAAGACATTAGTTTTACTTTTTCATTCACTGAAGGAGCAAAGACATAATTCACCCTTCTTCGAAGTCTTAAGTCACATTACATACTCCTCATTGAGAGAGAATTGAAAAAAAAAAAAACGGGAAAGAGAAATTAAACGTGTATTTACCTGTGTTAGACAAACCCACAGTACTGTTTTCTGAAGAAGTAATTGGAATCTGTTCTGTTTTGTTGTATCCAGTTTTTATCTGTGAAAGAAAATGAGGAACATGCAATGTCATTTACTAAAGTAGGTCACTTGAAGCCCATGTTAACATAAAAAGAATGGTTACAGAGATTAAAGTAATTGTCCCTCAAACATGAACCCTCTAAAATTTTGGTATATGCATCTTCAAACAAAGCAACTCAGAATTAAAGGTAACAATTGCTTTCAGCTCTACCACATCCAAGGATAACAAAATATAAGGCCACACATGTTGTCTTTTAAAAGTATTATAGCTGCAAGTGACAAAGTATAAGGGGCTGACAGAAAATCTTACACTCTGTCTCTGTTCAGCACGTACCAGAGACTGAAGTTACCTTTGACGAATTTTATTCTACTGACTAAAAGCCTAAGTTTCCTATTTTACAGCTAACACAGACATAAATAATACACACTTTATTCTATAACTGTAATTTGTTAGGACAATATAGCAGTTAGAAATTGAGTATGTTAATTCTGATATAGAAATTGCCCATTTTGTGTGATTCTACTTGGGTGAACTACAGCACTCATGAAGGTGCGATACCCTCTTAGACTGGATTAGCCTGGGATTAGCCTCACTGTGTGGGAAAGAAGCTAAGGAACAAAAGGAAGATGGCCTGACTTCAGTCAAGCAGAGAACAGAAATGGCAAATAACTAAACCAACTGAAACTAAATATGACATTCTTAACATAGTTTTGAGTGATATCTAGGCATATCTTTGTGGAACCATTTTGTCATGCTGGTATTTTCTAACCAATCATGCTTCTGGCCACAGGACATGCTGACTTAAAATATGTTTATTGAAAACACAGCATAAAAATTTTAAATAGAAAAAAATAAAAATCTTTCAAAGAAATATTAATTTGTTAACAATTTTACTGAAATAATTCTATATGTACATAACCAATGTAAAAATGTATAGGGAATTTATGGAGTACATACATAGAGAAATTTAAGATTACCTGACTTACCTCACAAGAAGGTAAAATGGCATTATTTGTTTTGGGAGTGGATGAGGTCTTTGGGATTAGTATTTCAGGAGGAAAAGAAAAAAAACTAAATGTTGAGGCTTGAGGTCCATATTCTCCTGAAGCTTCTACAAGTGATGTACATGACAGATTTTCTGGCTGAATGTTGTCGGATTTTTGTCTGATGAATGCTATCTCCCAAGCAGATTCTGACCTAGTATTAAAAAGAAATCACTTTATGGATATGCTATGAATACAGTACAACTGAATTCCAAGATAGTTTCAAATGTTATTAAAAATATTTCTTATAAAGTACTTAATACATCTTAAATTACTGCTTCCAAGGAGATGTCTTAAATGACTCATTCTATCCCATGGGTAGTATAGTTACCTCAACTTGGCTCTGGTAATTATGCTTTTTGCCTCTTCAAATGATACACCAATCATAGATTCCTTGTTGACTGAGACAAGTTGATCTCCTGGTTTCAAACGACCATCCTAACAAAAACAGTAACATTTATAAAGGAACTAATGAGGTATTTTAAAAAAATTGATGCAATTAAAGCAATGAAAAGTTTTGTGAAGAACGCCTTCAAAAGAGTAAAAGTAAAATCTTAGACAACCTCAGTAGCAAAATGTCTTGATTAAAGTCTGGTTTAGTAATATATATGAGTAAAATGGAATGGTTCATGCATTCCATGAATAAATTTATATGCTAAAGAATTCTGAATATGGCAGGTAGGACATAGGCCAGTATACCAGGAAAGGGGACCTGTTTTAAAAACCGAGCACTATGAGACTGATCAAGCTCTGACTCTGTGATAAAGTGGGCCAAATAACTGTGGGATTATTTCAGAATACAAAACTCATTTACTTTAATTTCTCTGCATTCCTACATATTTTCTCCCACCAAACTGTTCAATGTGCAGTTATCCCACATTGAAATTTTTAAAACTTTAGTCAAGGGTCTTTTTTTAACAAAATTTCTACATTTTCAAAATTTTTTGTAGAGATGAGGTCTCATAACATTGCCTAGGCTGGTCTCAAACTCCTGGGCTCAAGCCTAGGAACACCTCGGCCTCCCACAGTTCTGGGATTACAGGTGAAAGCCACTGCGCCTGGCCAAGGATTTTAATTATATTGATCCTACCCGTATTTCAGCATCATCTTTTTTACTAGACCTGCTATCCCCCTGTGATTAAGGCCTAGCTGGCTGTGCATATATTGTTAGCCATGTCCTGCTAATAATGACAATTCTAACTGGCTGCCTGGTGTTGCCTTTGCTAAGGCCTGGCTTGCTCATAGCTAGCCTAACTGAATAAGACAGAGCTATGAGGAATAAGAGTTAATGTAGTTGTTAGATAAGTTTCCCAGTTTTGTCTTTTCTTTTATTCAAACCAGAAAATAAAAATAAGCTCTCTTCTTTTACAGTTCTTAAGGTATTTCCCTACTTATCATTAATTAGTACAGTGGTAGAAACCATTATTTTATAACTGCAGAAAAGCTTATATGGTTAAAAGGGAGATTTTACCTTGATGGTACTTAAGTAACTTCCACAAATTCAAGAAAACATCTTTCTTTAAAGTCTTATCTACTAAAATATATCCCTTGGATACTGATCTTTAATCTAAGCTGTATTATTTATAATAATGGTGATTCACAGTTATTTTACTCCTAAATAACAATAAGTATTATTTTTTAAAAAGACATGAAGTACTATCTCTTTCACTGACTAAAGAATACATAGGAAAACAACAAAATTGACATAAAACATTCATGAAAGGATTTTATAGAAACATATCTCAAATACTGTGTAAAAGATGATATAATCTAGATGCATAATGACCCTATCCTACTGAAATGTAAACATTATTTAAAATACTTAAGCTAACAGAGTCAACTTAATTTTAAAACATATATAAGCCACAGTGGCTCACGTCTGTACACCCAACACTTTGGGAGGCTAATGCAGAAAGATTGCTTGAGCCCAGGAGTTTGAGACCAGCCTGGGCAACAGAGTTAGACCTCATCTTTCAAAAAAAATAAAAATAGCTGGCACATGTCTGTAGTCTCAGTTACTCAGGAGGCTAAAGTGGGAGGATCACTTGAGCCCAGGAGGTCAAGGCTCATGATTTCGCACACTGCTCTCCAGCTGGGCAAACAAGCAACATTCTGCCTAGAAAAAAAAAAAAAAAAAAAAACAAAAAACATATACTATTTGATATATATATATAGTATATATATATTTATTATATATATAATTTGAAAACAAATTTTGATTTTATGTAAATATGTGATTAAATGTAGTTAGCAAAGTCAGACAACATAACATGCAGTGTTAGTACAGATAAAAAGTTCACATGAAGGCAATTTAACCCATCTTATATTAAAGTACACTGATGTACCGAGGCAGCCTTTTCTGGCAGGAAGAGAGTCAGAGAAGAGAAGAAGAAGCATGCCTTCTGACTATGACTTCTGGTGTTTACATATTTTTTCTTTCTAAAAAGTATTCATAGCAGTTAGTTTTTTTTCTTTGCCTCCTAGAATAAGATCTTAGCTGATCATGTGAATTTCTGAACCTGTTTGAAAGTCAGAACCTGCAAATGAAAACAAAGCTATTTTTGTAAGTCTGGCATTCGAGTGCATTCTGCCCCAGCTGGATTAATGTATATGTGAAGATACTAACTTCAGAGATATGCTGAGATCTCTTCCAAGCAGTCTAGGTTTCAATTCAGCAGTTACAGAGCAACTACCTGACATGCGAGGCAATGTGCCAAGCACTTTCATATGTTGAACTTCAGATCTGAATTTTTCACATTGACATTCATGTAGATGTTGAAATAATAATATATTCCTGACCACGTAAACACTTCTGTTAAAAAAAGACCAGTACTATTCATTTCTATATTACGACTTTGATATATAGTTTTCTAAATAATACATTTCAATATTATCAGAAGCCATCTATACAGCCTAATTCTGATTTAACTAACTCATTATACCTAATACTAAGGAAGAGTCCTTCTGTAAGCCTTAAGATTCCTTTCCTATACTTTTACAAGATGTAGACTGACAGGAACCTTCTTTTAACTCCAGTTATTATTGTGAACTGAGGGAAGTTGTTTAGCTTTTATGAAGCTCCATTTTCTTAGCTGTAGAATGGGGATAAATATATGTAACACGAGGTTGCTATAAGAATTAAGTAACATGTATAAATTATACCACATTATAGATGTTAAATAAGATGTGGTGAATGAGACTTCCATATCTGTTGTGGACAATTTTCATACTGATAGCAAATTTAATTATATTACTCATCAGATTGAGAACCTTCAGTGGTTGCCAACTGGTAGGAAAAGCTGAAACTCCTCAACGTCCCAAACCCAGCACAACAAATTTACTGCAACTTATTTTTTCTAGCTTCACCATCCACCTTCCACACCAGCATACAAATTCTTCATTCTACTCTCAGAGAATGTGCCTCAAATCAGCCACGGTCTTTCGAACCTCAATGTTTTTACACATATGAATTCCCATCTAGAATGCCACCATCTACCCTCCCACTTCTCTGCGATAAACTCTGACTTAAACTTCACAGCCCAATTCAAACACTATCTCTGCTGCAAGTTTTCTCTAGTTCCCCAGGATTTACTTAATTGTTGTGTCTTTTGCTCAAAAAACACTTTTACTTACCTAAAGGATTGCACTTAATCTGTATGGTCCTTATGTTTACACATCCGCTTTTCCCTGCCTTCATGTTAGAATATACTAAATCAGCAACTCCCAATCTAGGGGCAATGATTCTTTTAGTGGGCCAGAATCACCAATTCTTTCAGTTAGGCAGAACTAGAACTCTGTCCTTTTCATGGTTATTTTCCTGGCACAGTGCTAGGTACACGGTAAGTTCACAGTAGGTGAAAAGGGGCCAAGAAACAGTCTGAGGAAATTAGGGTAGCTATGACAGAAATTATAACGGCAAAGGAATATAGAGAGTGACACTGCAAAGGGAACCATCTTGGCTGCTACTTCCTCAGCTCCCACCAGTGGGACTGGTTTCTTCATAGTTTAGCATCCAGAAGCCTGATCTTGCTATTTATCTAAAAGCCTTAGCCCTGGTTCCAGCGCTATGCTTAGCATGAAAACAGATTTCCTCTGAAAGTTAAATATGTCCTACTTCAATGCCACCAATTACATGACGACATTGATTGTGAGACCTATAATTTCAGAGATAGAAGAGGAAAAATTACATATATACACACACTCAGAAGTATATTACATACCGATATATGCATGTTATATATGTGTGTGCGCATGCATAGCTTATATGTGTATGTTTTAATGTATGTCTTAGAACCAACTGAAGAAAATATGAAATATACTATCAGATTTGAAGAGAGAATTTTGATTTCTGTCTACTTTCCCTATATTACCAGCAACAAAAGAAAGAAATAAAAATGAACATTTGAGAACTTTAAAGTATTGTCGGAAATCTGACACAAAGGCCCAAGGAGAAAGTACCTTGGTGTGAAGCCCAAATGGTGCCAGTGGAAGGGTAAATAAGTAGATCAGAAATCCTCGGAAATGTGACAAAATGACTACGGGACCATTCATTCCTAAATTTAAACTGAGCAAGTATGTATGTGTCAGGCACCACACCAAAGACCAACAACATTCCTGTGAATAAAATCAGAGAGCATCTTTGCCCTTAAGAAACACTGTCTTGTGGTTCAGGCAGAGTTGATTAAACAATCATAAATATAAACACATCATTACAAACTGAGATAGGTGACACAAAGGAAAGGAACAGGAGTTAGGAGCATATATAGAAAAAATAAAACCTAGCCTAGACTGGGGAAAAGCAGGCAACACAATCCTTAGGCAATAGTATTTGAATCGATAACGAAATAATACGGGAAAGAAAATGGAGTGCTGTTTCCAGACTAAGGGAACAGCATATGACATGGAAAAAAAAAAATTGGCCCCTTTCAGGAACTGAGAAAATGCATAGTGATAGAGAGCCAGAGAAGGAGAGGGCAGAAGCCACACTATATGAAACCTTGTAGGCAACCAAATGTTAGTAAGATACAGGTTGGGAGGGAAATAGATATGGCACATGAGAACAAACAATGTTACTGAAAGAGCTGATTCAAAACTGATGACAGTTTAAGCTCCAGTGATGAGAATGAAGATCAAGAAGACTGATGGATTCAAGAGATATTTAGAGAGTAGAAAGTCAATGGTATGTGTTAATGAATTGAATAGTGCTATGGGAGTGGAAATAAATTTTCTGACTTTGTGTACCTGGCTGTCTTTCACCAAGACTAGGTAAACTGGAAGAGACTCTGTTTGGGAAGAGATGAGCAGAATATGGTGTGATGTAAATGTTATGAGTTCAGCTTCAGAAATGTTGAGTTTGAGATACCCTTAAGAAGTCCAAGCAAAAGTGTTGATCAGGGAATTGAATATGGGTATAAAGGTTAAAGGAGTGTCTAGGCCAGAAAAAGGGTCTAGGATTGACCCCAGATAGATATGGGACTAGCTGACAGGGTAAAAGGGCCTTGGACCTCTCTTATTTCCTTAACTTTATCAACTAATATAGTTGTTCTCAATTTATAGGGCGCCTCTAGCTCTTAGAGCTGAGGAAATCTCGGTTCTACTTGAACTGAAAAGATGTATTCATAATATCCCATATTTGAACTCTGGATATGTTTCTCAAAGAAACATAATATTTTGCTTCTACTAAACCAGTATTTCATTCTCATATTTTCCAGGAGGAAAACATTTGGGGTACGTGGTGGCAAACCATGAATAATTAAAGAAAAGTCCTTCTGAGTCCCAATAACTCCCTTACAGTTTGGAAGATTTGCAAATATAAATGAAATATAATCTAGCTATAAGCTTGAGATTGCCTATATTGTTAATTATGAAACATTATAATGTTAAAATTACAGAAAGTTAAAGCATTCATATGCATTTAAAAAATATTAACTGTTACTCAGTTCAGCAACTTCATTAAGATAACCTTATGAGTTTGTGTTTCCTATTCTACAGATTATACTATGTAGAAATTCTGTGCAGACTAGAAATTTATAACATGTTAAACCAGTATTTAGAATACAGTAAATGTATCGTTATTAATACATTGTTTTGAAATAGTTATATCAATTTTGTATTTGAAGAATAAATGTGCATATGCATACAGCTCTCCATCTTGAGAAAATATTTAAAAATAATGTAAGCACTAGAAAATTACTCTTCTATACGTTTTTTTATTTTTTATTTTTTAGAGATGCTCTGTTGCCCAGGCTGGAGTGTAGTGATGCAGTCATAGCTCACTGCAACCTGGAACTCCTGGGCTCAAGGGATCCTTCCGCCTGGGCCTCCAAAAGTGCTGGGATTACAGGCATGAGCCATTGTCCCCGGTCCTCTTCTCCTACACCTTTTTCTATCTTGCCTGTTTTTGGTCAGCTATGACCAGCTAGAAAGAACATTAACAGCTCTGTGCTGCCCTCTAGTGGTAGGTAGAGAATATAGTCAATGAGAAAATTTTGCCTTTTAATACTTCTTTCAATGAAATTCTAAGAAAAAGTATATATTATAAGAATAATTCCTTAATTTGCTATCACTGACAGAAGACAAAGAGTCGTTCAGCACCACTGCTATCAATTTATTACTCTAACTCCAAATAGTTTTCATCGTAATAAACAAGCACAAATTCATGCTTGTCTTAAAAGCAAATTCTTAGGTTAGGCGCGGTGGCTCACGCCTGTAATCCCAGCACTTTGCGATGCTGAGGCAGATGGATCACCTGAGGTCAGGAGTTCGAGACTAGCCTGGCCAAAATGGTGAAACTCCGTCTCTACTAAAAATACAAAAATTAGTTAGGTGTGTTGGCACACACCTGTAATCCCAGCTACTCGGGAAGCTGAGGTGGCAGAATCGCTTGAACCTGGGAGGTGGAGGTTGCAGTGAGCCGAGATTGTGCCACTGCACTCCAGCCTGGGCAACAGGGTGACACTCTGTCTCAAAAAAAAAAAAAAAGAAAAAAGAAAGCAAGCAAACAAATTCTTATCATTTGTTAGGTACCTTGATCTATTATTGCATTATATCAAGGGTAGTTTAAGAAATGCCTTAGCTATATTGAACACACACACACACACACACACCTCTCAGCTTTAACACTAAAGAAACACCTCGGCCGGGCGTGGTGGCTCACGCCTGTAATCCCAGCACTTTGGGAGGCCGAGGTGGGCGGATCACGAGGTCAGGAGATAAGAGACCATCCTGGCTAACACGGTGAAACCCCATCTCTACTAAAAATACAAAAAATCAGCAGGGCCTGGTGGCGGGCGCCTGTAGTCCCAGCTACTCTGGAGGCTGAGGCAAGAGAATGGCGTGAACCTGGGAGGCGGAGCTTGCAGTGAGCCGAGATCGCGCCACTGCACTCCAGTCTGGGCAACAGAGCGAGACTCCGTCTGAAAGAAAAGAAAAAAAAAAAAAAGAAAAGAAACACCTCAAGTCTTGGAAGAAAAAAACTCAATTTTTGGTTTGTTTGGATTTGTTTAAATTTAGCTTTTAAATATGTTGATTAATAATTTAAATTTAATGGCCAAAAAATTATACCATTAAACTTATTAAATAATACTTTTTTTGAGACAGGGTCTCACTCTGTCATCCAGGCTTGAGTGCAGTGGCACGATCACACCTCACTGCTCTTGATCTTCAGGGTTCAAGCAATACTCCCACCTCAGCCTCCAAGTTCCTGGGACTACTGGCACGCGCCTCCACGCCCGGCTGATTTTTTTTATTTTTAATAGAGTTCAAGTCTCTCTACGTTGCCCAGGCTGGTCTCAAACTCCTGAGCTCAAGCAATCTTCCTGCCTCTGCCTCCCCAAAGCTAGGATTACAGGCATTAGCCACCATGCCTGGCCTATATAACACTTAGAAAGTACATTTAAAACAGGCCTTATTATCTGAACAACCGTAAAGCAACTGAAATTACTACAACTATTTTGGAAGTTATTGGTAAAACGGAATTTTTCCCTAACAAGACAAAAAAATCCAGTTGAAAAGATAAACTGCTTGGTAAACAAGTGTTTGCAGTGGTGGGGGATGGATGGGGCAGTGGGTAAAAGTAGTAGGACTGTTTACTTAACCAAACAACAAGAACAAAAGAAGAAGAAGATCCTTTCTCTTGCTATATTGCTTGAGATTAATATAATATTTTATTAATTCTTAATTATTAATTTTATTAAATTCTTTATATCTGATATCTCTCCAAAATCAAATGGAGGCAATCAAATGGAGAATGGTTTTATTAATTTTCATTAATTATTTAATTATTAATACAATTTTATTAAATTCTTTATATCTTGATATCTCTCAAAATAAAGTGGGACCAATTTTCAAAAAATGACACCATTATCACTTTTAGTAAAACAGAATACAGCAATGAAATCCAAGAAGAGATGAGAATTCAAATATAGTAACCAGTTTGTTAAATTGCTGGGGTTGTGCTTCAAATTTGGGTCTCAGCTTCCTACTAACCAAAGTGAAAGGGAGCTCATTATATAACATATTTCTTACATTGAAGAGGAGAGTAAGACTTTCTAATTTCTAAAAAAAGACATTTTCTGGTTTTAAATGAGTGATAAAACTCATTAGCTCAACAAGAACTGCAAATTCAGAAATTAGTAGATTTTGTTTGCTGTTTCTGTTTTGTTTTGCATTTAGTAGAGGCTAAATGAATGTAATTAAAGTTCTACTGATCCAACTTAATTTAAAAACTCAAAGTAGTAGAAAGATAACATGTCATCAAATATAATTTATCTCAATCAGATACAGGATAAAAGTTGAGTAACACGTAATTTAAAAATAATAACCTTATCTTACAGTCAGAAAGATCTATTATTTTCATATAAGAATAACCTATTTATTTCTTAGTTTAAAGCTCCTCGAGGGCAACAGTCTTATCTCCTAGTTCCTTTTTATTTTTCACTGAGGTATGGTCACAGTGGATATAAATTCACTAATAAAGAAGAAAAAATAAACTTCACCACTGGTAGTTCTTTTGTTTGTATTTTGGTGGGCAGGGGACATATTTTACCTTATAACAGTCTCCTCCTGGAATAATTTCCTGAATATATACCAATGGGCCTTCATTCCGGTTAATTCCTCCTAGTATCTTCAGACCAAGGCCTGTTTCCTTGGTAATTGTAATCATCTGAAAGGCAGGATCCCTAAGATAAAGTAAATTAGCACACACAGGTTAGTCTAGAGATCTGTACCTATTTTTTTCTTTAAACTACTTATTAAATCAAATTCTTAGATCTAGACCAGCGACCCCTAATCTTTTTTGGCACCAGGGACTTGTTTCATGGAAAACAATTTTTCCATGGGAGCTGGAGAGGGAATCGGGGTGCAAAGAGGCGATGGTTTCGGGATGATTCAAATGCACTACATTTATTGTGCACTTTATTATTACATTGTAACATATAATAAAATAATTATATAACTAACAATAATGTAGAATCGGGGGAGCCCTGAGCTTGTTTTCCTGCAACTAGACAGTCCCATCTGGAGGTGAGGGGAGACAGTGACAGATCATCAGCCACTAGATTCTCATAAGGAGCACGCAAGCTAGATCCCTCACATGCACAGTTCACAAAAGGGTTCGTGCTCCTACGAGAATTGAATGTCACCACTGATCTGACAGGAGGCACAGCTCAGGCAGCAATGCTCGCTTGCCCTCAGCTCACCTCCTGCTGTGTGGCCTGGTTCCTAAAAGACTACAGACTACTACCAGTCTGCGGCCCAGGGGTTAGGGACCCCTGATCCAGACAACTCAAAATACTTAGTACTTAACTAGCAATGACATTTTTAAAAGTATGGTGACATAACAGCAATTAAACGAGTTTGCTTGCCTATACTTTTAATTTTATCTACAAAACCAAAACAAAAAGAATTTACAATGATAATGCTTATTTCTTTGGAGTAGAACAAAAATGTATTAAAGGTGATGGAAAAGATTTGCTTTTATCTGGTTATTAGACTACTTGAAGAATTTCAAAACTAAATATTTTAAGTAAGTAGCTTTAAAAGACAAGTCTGTGGCCATTTAAAGCAAAGTTAATACGACTTCCATTTGAATCTCAAAATTTATCTTTTTAATTTAGAAAGAATATTTTCTTGGTACAAAGTACTTGTTTCAACTGTAATTTCTGCCAGACATAAAAGCAATGCCATTGGAAAAGAAGAGACTGTAAAAAAAAGTCCTGCAAAAGGAATATCCAAGTTGCATTTCTGAATACCCAGGTCAGACCAGAGACTTTTACTGGTCAAACAAAACTTGAATTAAGTTTGAAATAAGACTGAGGGCTGCCTGCTTACTTATTATGTACTGGGTACTGTGCTAAACAATACCTAAATAATGACATTTAATTTAATATTTATAAAATCCTTAAGATTCTTATCCTTATTTTTTTAAAGGACCCAAAATTCAGGTAGGTTAACTTGATGGCCCAAGAGTGAGCCCAGTCAGTCTTACCTCAGAGGCAAAATGTGATATGTAATCTACTTTGTTGTTGTATTAGAGTCACTGTTGAATATAGGACTTCCAGCTATCTTCAAAAACATCGAATAACTGAAACTACTATTAAAAAAAGAGTTACTTCATATCTTACATGATTATAGTTTTAGAAAAGCTTTCTTAGCTTCCACCATAGAAATTCTAAGAATATCTTTAAGAAAACTCTTGCATTCAAAAAAATAATTTCTAAAAGAAGAAAGAAAATTTTAAAAGCATATACCACTCCCTGTTTTTGATATTTTGCTCTCCATGTATACCATCATTTAGAGCTGTATTACAGGTATACTGAATTCAGCTCTAATTTGGCGAGGTCTATATGGTTTCTAGGGCAATAGTCAGTCAGCTAGAAAACAGGCAGAGAGGACAGGGTCCAAGGGTCCAAATGCACCCTAAATTCATTCTTTTTTTTTTTTTTTGACACGGGGTCTTGCTGTGTCCCAGCTGGAGTGCAGTGGTGTGATCTCGGCTTACTGCAACCTCTACCTCCCAGGTTAAGCGACTCTCTCACCTCAGCCTCCTGAATAGCTGGGATTACGGGTATGTGCCACCACACCCAGCTAATTGTTGGTATTTTTGGTAAAGACAGGGTTTCACCATGTTGGCCAGGCTGGTCTCGAACTCCTGACCTCAAGTGATCCGCTCCCTCAGCCTCCCAAAGTGCTGGGATTACAGGCATGAGGCACCGCCCCTGGCCAATAAACTCATTCTTTACGGGATAGTAGATTGCAAAAACATAAATGAGTAAAGCCTAGAAACGAAAGAGAAGGTAAGCAAGAGAAGTAAGATGCCTTATTAGATCTCTCCACTAACTCTTAAACCCTCCAAATGTGAATGTCCTTCACTGAGGGCACAAACTATCTCCAGCATATATTATTGTTTCAGTACAGGAACGTACTTTTCTAATCCCAACAAAGTGTTATTAGCACAGCAGTTTAGTGCTGCTAATATTTTTTCTGTATAAATCTATCCATATATTTTCTGAATATCCATATATTTTCTGAATTGCTATTGTACTACTTAAACAGTTTTAGATCTCATTTTTTTTACCCAGAATTATTATAAGCCATGTCTATGTTGTTAAAAGTTCTTCTTAAACACAAATTTATATGTTCATGGCAGCATAAAATTTACATACACGACTAGGACCTTATTTTAAAACTCTTCTATTGTTAAAATTTTAGATTATATACTTTTTTCCCATTAAATATTAAAAATAGTTCTGCTCAACTTTACTCATAAGAGAATTACAAGTTAAAACTGCAGAGATACTACTACTCACCTACCAGACCAATAAAAATTTAAAACTTCAACAACATACTCTGATGACAAAGCTATGGGAAAAGAGGCATTTTTGCACAGTGCTGGTGGGAATGCAAAATGGTACAACTTCTAAAGAGATAAATTGGTAACCGCTAACAAAAATCAGCCCTCTGGTCCAGCAATTCCATTTCTAGGAATCTATCCCAAAAATACTCTGGCAAAAAATAGAAAATGACTTCTCTGCTAGGTTATTCATGTTGGCATAATTTGTATTCACCAGAAATTGCAAACAATACAAATGTCCATCCATAAGGTACTGGCTGAATAAACCATGGTAATCCACACCATAGAATATTATGCAGTTATAACAAAAAACAAGGAAGATTTTTATAAACTGATATGAAGGGATCACCAGGATATACATTAAAACAAAAAGGCAAAGTCAAAACAGTATACATGATATCTTTTACTTAAGAATATTCTGGGGAGTGGAATCCAAATATATATATAATTATCATGTGTACATATATTATATATGTGTATATTTATTTTATATAAAGCAAAAAGAAGCACTACAAAAGGACCAAGAATAAAAACAACTTTTTATAAAGAGAATGAGGGCACACAGTGAAGACTAGACTAAGAGCAAGTTTTTTTTAATATACCTTGTTAAAGGTATGTTTTATGTTTTCAGAACGGCCACCAATTCCTCCCATTCCTGTTTGCATGCATCTTGGTAATGTGACTTTACTGCTTCCTTTTATTAAAAGCTAAGTCTAGGCCGGGCGCAGTGGTTCACGCCTGTAATCCCAGCACTTTGGGAGGCCAAGGCGGGCTGATCACGAGATCAGGAGATCAATATCATCCTAGTTGACACGGTGAAACCCTGTCTCTACTAAAAATACAAAGAAATTAGCCAGACATGGTGGCGGGGGCCTGTAGTCTCAGCTACTTGGGAGGCTGAGGCAGGAGAATGGCGTGAACCTGGAAGGCAGAGCTTGCAGTGAGCCGAGATCGTGCCACTGCACTCAAGCCTGGGCAACACAGCCAGACTCCGTCTCAAAACAACAACAACAACAACAAAAAACCTAAGTCTATATCTCCACTCCCTGAATTTTTACTTGGTTATTTAAATTGCTTTGGCCAATGGGATACCAGCAAATGTGAGGAAAATGGATATTTGGAAAACACCTGTGCTTCTGCCACCAGGCAAAAAGCTTGAGCCAGCCTCCTGAAGAATGACAGACTAGTTCTAAAGAGACCTCAGCCATTCAGCCTTCCTAGCTGAGGCCTCACAAGATGTAAATGAGGCCATCCTACATTATCTGGTATACAGCAGAACTGCTAAACCAACCCACTGAATCATGAGAAAGAATAAATGCTTATTGTTTTAAGGGGCTTTAGGGTGGTTTGTTAGTCACCAAGAGTTAATTTTATCAAATTTTTTAACAGAATTATAAAATATTATAGATATTAAAAAGTCAAAATTTAAAAAAGAAATCTCAGAAGAGTTTTTAAAAATAAATTTTATAATTGTTTATTTTTTATTATTTTTAGAGACAGAGTCTTGGCTATGTTGCCAAGCTGGAGTGCAGTGGCTATTAACAGGTGCAATCATAGCATACTACAGCCTCAAACTCCTAACCTCAGGCTATCCTCCTGTCCTAGTCTCCCGAGCAGCTGGGACTACAGGCATGCCCTACAGGCATGCCCTACCATGCCCTGTACAGATGACTTTAAAGAGAATGCAGATTGTGTTCTATACACTGAAAGGTAATTCAATGTATTACTTTACTTACTACTCATTACTGCTATCCTAGACCACATTAGAGAGCTAGATGTAAAAAAACTTTTAATCAAATGTTCATTAATAGTTTACATATTTCAAACTATATTTCAAAATGTATTAAATTTAAAAGTTACTTTTCAAGTAGAGTGGATGGTACTACAGTAGATGTATTTTTATTCATGCTTTCACAGTAGCCTTGGATTTAACAGCTGTATAAATGAAGATCTTGATGAAGAGTCTAGAAATTCTTCTTTTCCTAGGATTGAAGAAGTAGAAAATAAATTGTCAGGTCTTAAAATTGTCAAATTTGATTCCAACTGTTCATTAAAACATTATATACACTTGGCACATAAATAATATAAGCCTGTGTATAGATGTTAGATGTATTGTATGTATTTTGAGTTATGGCATTTTAGCTATTGACAATAACATCTGAGAAGTGTAAAGACAGCTCATTAGATAGGTATATGTTTACATCATTATGAATATCCATATCTATATAAAATCTTCATTCTCTGGCAAAAGTGAAGAATACAGCTAAGCTTTAGGTAATTATTACAACTTCCACCCTTGGTAAGCTTAAAAATTATATAATAATTAAAGATTGAGGAAAATGTCTCCGGCGAGCACAAGGCTATGAAGCTTATAGTCAGAAAAGTAATTATGCAATGCATTTGAAAAAAACTAAATTCTTATTATCTTACCAACTATCTTGAGGCACTTCCTGCAGATCCTATAGTACTCTGACTAATATTATTCCAGGAACTTCTTAAATGGCTTTCCTATGAAGAGAAAAAAATAT
The DNA here is from genome assembly GCF_001698545.2 of Rhinopithecus bieti. Lineage (NCBI taxonomy): Eukaryota > Metazoa > Chordata > Mammalia > Primates > Cercopithecidae > Rhinopithecus > Rhinopithecus bieti. The sequence goes on along the minus strand of NW_016814978.1, from coordinate 819,785 downwards.
GCTTTTAATGTCTTATATTGTTCCACTGTGAAAATTACAGAGAATAGTGCAGTTTCATTAAATTAAAACAAACTGTATTTGAACAGAGATTTACCACCTTTTTATAAGAAACATGAATGAAGCAAAGGAACTTAAAGTTGACGAAGACACTAGGATCATTTACTACAACTCTCTTCCTGAAGAAATGAGGAGCTAGATTCAGAGACTGTGTGGTTTTCCCTCACAAATGAAAAATAGTGTTTTTTTAATCTGCTTCTCCTCCTAACTAGAACTCAGGTTATAGTCTACAGGATGGACCTTGAGATCTGATAGGCCTGGGTTCTCATTTGAAAGTTCGGGCTTCTCCAAGCCTCGGTTTCTACAAAGGTACAGTGGGTGCCTTGATTGTGGTGATTTCACAAATGGACACATTTATGAAATGTCCACTTTAAATATCTGCTGTTTGTTGTAAATCAATTATAGCTTAACAAAGTTAAACTTTAAAAAAACCCAATTTTCAGTTAAAAATGGCATCTTGACCTTGGCACGTATCTTCTTTCCCTCCCAAGAGTCAACTAATATGAAAGTCTTAGGGTAAAGAGTTACAAACAGTATAAACTCAGAATGTTGAAGAGTAAATGGGAAAAGAGCCACTGGATGAAAATTTTGAACAAGTTTCTGGAAGATAAAAAATAGATGGTTGGGTGATAATTGGTAACAAGAGGGCTGAAGAAGCTAAAATTTAGGGCAGTGCTTCTTAAACATTTTTTAAGTCTGAGCACACACATAATGGCAATATTTGTATGGCATACTAAGCTAAAGAAAGGTGATATCCTCTGAAAAGCAGCACATCAGCAACTGATTCACAACAAAATTCTGGCCTAGGAAACAGGTGCAGGAGGAATGTATCTTAAAGAATCCCAGAGAAACTGAGGACTCAGAAACAAAAAGTTCTAGGCAGAACAAGACTGAGAGATTGAGGACTAAAATCAAGAGGATCATCCTATCTTTTCTTCAACCACTGTATGCAGAAGAAATCATAGATTCTTCTGTAAATGAACTGAATGGGCGCCAAACACAAAACAACTACTTTTGAGACCCTAACATAGCGATATATTCACTGGTCTGGGTGGTAAAAACACATTTTGACTTCACAGCCTCTGTAGTAGCAAGCAACAGGAACCGTGGAAGCATGCAGATCAACAACAGCCAGAGAAATGAAGCCACCAAGCCACAATGTCGGTAGCAAAAGTCCAATGACCATGAAGTAAGAAAGTTATTCAGTACCCATGAGGAAAAGAAGGGCCACCTGAGGGAGGAGCTTACAATCCTTGGGCTTTGACTAGCAGTCACTCAGAGTCAAGAGCCACCGCGGCTGTCCACAAGACTGATATAGTCATGGAAGAGAGTTCAATTCTAAAACTAAGTTTGCATAAGTTCATTATACACTGCTCTAATAATGCATGCATGGAGCAGATTCTCAAACCTCAAGAGAGGTCATTCTCATATAACAATAATAATAGTAACTACCATTAATTGGCACTATGTTTCACATACTATGTATTCCAAATGTATTTATTCAATATTGTGGAAAATGTACTAGACCTAACTTAAAAAAAAAAAAGAAAATAAAATAAATGCAGAGTTCAAATGGCAATATTGCCATGCGCTAGTAATATGGCATTAGAAAAACTGCCTAACCTCTTAGCATCTCCTCTTATTAAGTAAGGTAGGCATAGTAGCACCTTGCTCAAAAACAGATGTGAAAAATTGAGCAGTCTTTCTACTGGTACCAAAGTGAGTAAGATTCTCATCTTTGGTGAGCTGTTCTAACTGGACACAGGTCCCCAGGTCCCCCGGGAACAAATCCAAGTCTAATGATGCATAAATGCTACAGTATAACACATTACATATAATATACTTAACAAGACATTCTAAAACATTTCTATTTTAAGGTATAAAATAAAATTTAGGTGTTTATTCCATTCACTTAACATGTTGGCAGTGTCCTAAGTGCTAGAGATGAGACGAGATCAGGAGGGGCGAAGTGCTCTGACAGCCGTATACACAGGGAGTATGGAGAAAGCCTGAGTAACCTGGGATCTAAGTTATCATTAAACAAATACAGCCAGGCACCATGTCACAGGATTTTCTTCCCACAAGAACCCCACAAGGGAGGTATTATTAACCCAATTTTATACAAAAGAAAAATAAGTCATACAGAAAGTATGTGACTTGTCCATTGTCACAGGCCAGTTGTAGAGTTTGAATCCTGCTCTTTCTTGCTCCAAACCCAAGCTGTTTCTACTACAGTATGGTGGAAAATTAATTCAGGTAAAAATCTTGATTCACCAAAAAAGTAGAATGAGAGAGTAAGAGTAGTAATGTGTTATCTCTTTTATATAAAGATGACACTACTGATTAAACGGAAGTGAGTTTAATCTTATCCATCCCAACAGTGGGCTTATTTTTTGTATTAACAAGGTATTCATTGTCATGTCCTTAAATATCATAACATGCCTGTCCTTTCCCTCTCCTTTGCCTGCTTCCTACTCTTTCTTTATACAAGCTTGCAAGGCCCTCAACCAACAGGGATTCTAGTAATGTTACATACACACCACACACACACACACACACACACACACACACACACACACACACACGCACACCACCCTCAAGTTCCCATAATTAATAAATAACATAGAAGCAAAACATTCTGTTCTTTTACTAAAAATATGCACATTGAAGACAAATATATTGTTATTCTAGTTTGGTGAATCATAAGAGGGAAACAGGTCAGCAAAAACAGAGAAAGTAGAACATTGGAGAAAAAAAAATCTTGTTGTATAAGATGAATCTATTCCAGAAAACTTAAATTAGAGCTTTTCTTTGATAAATCTGTTTACTTATGATCTCATTAAAACAATCTTCATCCCATATAATTAGAAATCTCATCAGATAAAAAAAAATCTGCCCATAACACATATGGTGTTTGAGTAAGACTTAGTAATTTATATTCTCAGACATGGTATTCAATAAAAGCAGTTCTTTTCACTGGACAAAAAAATAGAGAAAATAAAAGGGATAAAAATCTTCTGCCAGAAATTATAGTAAATATTAATTTAATGAAATTACAAAAATGCCATAATGAAATTGATAGAAATTGTCAAATGTTCCCCAGTCAGGGTTGTACTAATTTACTATCTCACCAACAATAGTGCCTGTTACTCTGAATTTTCTCCACTATGGTATATTAAATAACTTTTGGATTTTTGTCAGTCTTATTGATGAAAATGGTATCTCAAGGTGGTTGGAGTGAAGCTGAAGAGTTTTTTATGCTTTAAGAACCATTCAGTATCTCCTTTTATGTGAACTGTGTTTTTTTTTTTAACACCTTTGGCCAATTCTTCTATTTATTGTTAGGTCTTTTTCTGTTCAGTTTCCAAGAGTTCTTAAATCTTACAGAAATTCTCTATCAGCACTAAGAATTGCAAATATATCCCCCGCCCCCAACACTTTTCTTCTGGGTTATAGGCCTTTTGTTACGCAAAAGTTTGTGGCTAACTTTATGAATCTTTTATGATTTCCAGGTTTTCGGTCAAATTAGAAACTCTTTGCCCACTCCAAAGTTATAAAGAATTCTGTCATATTTTCTTCTAGTACTCTTACGGTTTCATTTTTAAATATTTGATCCATTTGGAATCCATCGTAATATAAAGTACAGATCCAAGTCATATTTTTCCCAAGAAGACCACCCCATTGTCTCAACCACATTTATTAAATAACCCATCTTTTCCCCACCATTTTGAGATACAACTTTCATCATATACAAAATCTCTTAAGGGTTTGGGTCTACTTCTATAATTTTTATTCTGGGCCTTTGGTTAGCCTGTTTATTTGTACACCAATGCCATTCTATTTTAATTACAGAGGCATTATCATATCTAGTAAGGCCAATCACCTCTCATTTGTTCTTTTGTTAACCAAGTTTCCCTGGTTGTTTTTGGTTTTTTATTTTTACACATTAAATTCAAAGTATTCTTATCTTGTTTAAAAAACAAAACAATGCTATTTGTAAGGGGATCATACTAAATTTACAAATTAACTGAAGAGTATTGTTATCTATGATGTTATTTTGAGTCTTCCTATCCAAGAATTTGGTATCACTTTCCATTTGTTCAAATCTTCTTTTGTGACCTTCTATAGCAGGGGTGGCCAATCTTTGGCTTCCCCAGGCCACACTGGAGAAAGAAGAATTATCTTAGGCCACACACCAAATACACTAACGATAGCTGATGAGCTTAAAAACAAATCAACAACAACAACAACAACAAAAACGCAAAAAAATCTCATGTTTCAAGAAAGTTTATGAATTTGCATTGGAACACATTTAAAGCTGTCCTGGGCTGCATGCAGCCCATGGGCCACAGGTGGGACAAGGTTGTTTCTATGGTGTTTTAAAGTTGCCTTCATAGTGACCTTGTGAGGCAGGAGAATAGGGTTTGGAGGCAGGGAGCCTAAGGCCGATTGGCGCTGACTTCCTAGAACTGAATCAAAAGGAAAACACTACCTCTCCACAAAAGGATCAGAGGCTACTCCCTTTGCATTGCCTGGCAGATGAAAAATGGAAAGTACTTCTGATTGGTTGCAGGCCACTCCTTCATTTGCATAGGGTGTAACCAAGTAAACAATGGAAAACCGCTAGAGAAAGTTTAAACCCCAGAAAATTCTGTAACCAGCCCTCTTGAGCCACTTGGTCCAGCCTGCTCCCACTCTGTGGAGAGTACTTTCATTTCAGTAAATCTATGCTTTCATTGTTTCATTCTTTCATTGCTTTCTTTATGCATTTTGTCCAAATCTTTGTTCAAAATGCCAAGAACCTGGACGATTTGTAGTCAAGACCCTGCACTGGTAACAGCTGCACATTTCTTATTTAGTTACTTCCTAGGTATTATTATTTTTTTATTGCTAATTTAATGCCTTTTAAAAATACACTATTTTGTAAATAACAAAAAATGTTTTGGGAAAGCTTTAAGTGTATCATCTTCTAGAAAATAATTTCCCTCCCACCCCAAATTCTGCTTGATTATATGATTATATGATTATATGTATGTCTTCATTTAAAAATGTTACTAACAAAGCAGTGGAAGAAAAAACCAGGCACAATTCATACGTGTTATATTTTTGTTAAAAATTATGGAACTGTAATATATTGGTTTACATACAAGTGCATTTTACTTAACACTTCAACAGACACACATAGACACCTGTCACAAACAAATAACTAGACAATTTATTGAGCTATCATTACAAAGTCTAAAATAATACGTTTAGAATAGACGTATAAAGGCTTTGTAAGCAAAAGCTAATTCCCATCCTTCCTTGCCAAAGTACATTGATATTTACTTTGAAGTATTTAACGAGCTGTAAGGTCAAGAGCTCTAATGTTTTTTTAGTTGTTTGTCTAAAGTGAAATGATCACAAGAAGGAAAGGACAGTATGATACCAATGAAGGCAAGATTTGTTGCTTTAATAATAAGTCCAAACAATCTCTTCATAATAAAAGTATTAAAAAGCTCATAAGAAAAGTGCTTTGTCAGAAGCTATTGGCTATCTAGAGGTCTCTAAAGATACATTAAATTATCTCAATAAAATGGGGATTTTCAGACAGATCTGGCATGTTCAGGGTGGTATGGCTGTAGACTGGGGAATTTCAGCTCATATTGCATATGAGGGCTTATGCTTATATTGTTAGTGAGGGAACAAAAGAAAAGAAAGGGGTTAAAGGAGGCTTTTTCTTAGCAGAGAGCACTGTTAGCTTTTCCGGGGGCATAAAGGAGAGATTTAATTGCTTTCTTGGGTTCACACACTGTATAAAGTAACCAGATTCCTGATAGAGCAATAAGGACACATACGACGCTCCTTCATTTTATGTTCAAAAAGGAAGATGTGGCTGGGGTCGGAAGTATCTAAAAATGCTAGGGAAGTATGGTTTGTAAAATAGCCCTTAAAAGTGAACATTCAGCACATTGAATAAACAATTATGAACCATAAAGAAAAGAGGGTTAGAAAAGTGAGAGAACAAAAACATCTTCATGAGGGGCACCTGGGGAAATGGGATATCAGTAAAGGTAGGAAATCCAAATCCACAGTTTGTCTACCAAAGGCAGGATACTAGTTCATTTTAATACTCTGTGGTTGGCAAGGAGTGATTCAGCAAACACACAGAAGTATTTGTTAGTTCATAAGTATCATTACAGAATAGTTAGTAATTATAAAATATCAGAAACTTCAAAATATGTAAAATTGATAATTGGTTAAATAATTTACAGTACAATGATGTAAAACAATACTATGTAAACATCAAAATGGTCTAGGTAAAAAACAACAGCAAGGTAAAACAGAATGTATAGAATAATTTCATTTTAAAATTACATTTATTAAAATATACAATAAAATGTAAACAATAACTGACAATTGGAACTACTATTTTATTTACTGTTATTTTGATTTCCTTCTTTAAATTATTCTTTATTTTTTGAATGGCTTACAACAAGGATATATACTTTGATATATTATTTGGCTAAAGAAGGAAAAATACCAAAAAAGTTACCAGGTTTGAGTGTACCTTCTTGGCATCTAATATTTAAAATCAGCTATTTCTGTCTCCTTTAATGTCATTTTACCTTTATGTCATTTTCTCCTTTCATCTTCATTTGCTAAGGTATCAACAAATGTTGCAATTTAAAAGAGAAAATAACATAGATCTGGTGTTTCCCAAAGAAAATCAGTTATATCCTTTAAATAACTTCTTATGACAACTCCTTTGTAAGCAAATTGACAGGCAGTAGAAATAAATACACTTATTTTCTGCTATAATTTAAAAAGAAAGACGACTCGTAGCAAAGAAGCTCATAGTACATATTACACAGTACATATATTTCATGGCTTTTTTATTGCATTGGGAAGAGTACTGGTCTAGAGGGTAGATGCCCACTAGCCATATGACTTTGAGCAGCCACTTACTCTGGAGAATCCATAGTTTCTTCATATGTACGATGTCAAAATCACTCATCAAATGATCTTTAAAGGTTCTTTCCCGGCTTTACAAATAAAAAATTTTATGGCAGGCTTATTAAACTACAAGTCCCCCAGTGTTTTGTGAGGGAAAGATTTTCTTTTTAAAATGCCTACTATTTATTTATTCACTAAAGCTAGTATTAAAAACGTAAATATTTCTTCCTATAAAGTTAGATGTATTATACTTGAGGAGACAAAAAAATGACAGCATTTAGAAACTGCTAACTTGTTTTATATCTTATCACAGCAGAGATTTTTCAAGATAACATCAGCTATTTATATAATCCTAAGGTTGTTTAAGAAAATTGGCAGAATCAGGAATGACTATTTTCCCTTGGCTAAACTTAACTGATCATTTTTAAATAACATAAAAGTTTCAGGAAACCAAGATATAAAAGATCAAAGAGTTATAGTCATCCCTCAGTATCTTCAGGGAACTTGTTCCAGGACCCTGCAGATACCAAAATCAGAAGATATTCAAGTCCCTGATATAAAATGATGTAGTATTTGCACATAACCTATGCATATCCTCTCCTATACTTTAAATCACCCCAGATTACCTGTAATACCAAACACAACGTAAGCATGTTATGCCATATTATTTAGGGCATGATGACAAGAAAAAGTCTGTACATGTTCAGTAAAGACACAGCCGTTGAGGCCTGACGTTCATTTTCAATCTATGATTGGTTGAATCTGTGTATGTGGAACCTGTGGATACTGATGGTCAACTGTATTTTATTCTCTTTTATTCTGTACCCAAAGGCAATATTCCCTTTGCTAGTTCATGCTTCTTTTTCTTTCAAAAATCTAAGGAGTTCAGAAATGCTGCTCATTTGTCTTGGGGGTGTTACCAAAATGCCAGGGGTTCGGTTTAGGTCCTGTTGCTTGCTACACAGAAAACCAATCACTGAAAGAAGGAGTATTGCCAGGGAGGAAGGCTTTAACTGGGTGCTGCAGCCAAGGAGATGGGAAATTTGTATCCCTCTGCCTGACTAGCTAAAATGAGGGGCTTATATGGCAGGGAAAAAAATGTAACTATGTGTGGGAAAACAGGAATTAGGGAAGGGTAAGGAAGAGGAGTTGGTCAACAGGTAGCAAGTGATTCGTTAAGCTAGCGGTCTCCAACCTTTTTGGTACCAGGGACCAGTTTTGTGGAAGACTATTTTCCCATGGAACCCAGGATGGGGGATGGTTTCAAGATGAAACTGCTCCACCTTAGATCATCAGGCATTAGATTCTCATAAGGAGCATACAACCTAGACCACTCACATGCACAATTCACAATAGGGTTCTCACCCCTATGAGAATCTAATGCTGCCACTGATCTGACAGGAGGTGGAGCTCAGGTGGTAATGCTCACTCGCCCTCCACTCACCTCCTGCTGTGTGGCCAGGTTCCTAACAGGCCACGGACGGACACTAGTCTGCAGCCTAGGGACTGGGTACCCCTGGGTTAGGTAGTCATGATGGGTGAGGGGTCTAGTATCATATTGTCCAGATGCAATGATCTGGTAAGTTTCAGTTCCTTGATAGTACCTGGGAGGCTTGATTGTTGGTTTCTTGAGAAAGTAACTCAGATAAGACAAATTTGACTTTCTCAAGTTTTAACAACAGGAGAATCAATTTCTATGTTTATTCAAAGAAACCATTAACGTCAGTTCTATGGGACAACTGGTCCTATTTCAGGATGCGTAAGCATCTGCCTGTAACACATAGCCCAACTCAGTGGGAAACATCAGAAAACTACTTCAAAGAAAGTCTTAGTCTTCTTGAAAGGAGTCTTCATCAGCACAACAGCTCACTGCTCTCAGAAATTTCCTTAGGCTACCTACGTTCTGTTTGCTTTCATGCATGCATTCATCCACCAAAAGTTTAACTCAATACAGTTATGTGCAGGTATCACACCAAGGGCTTGTGATATTATGGGGAACAAGTCAAGATCATTGATCTTTTGGTATTTACATTCTAGTGGTGGGAGAAAAACAATAAAAAAGGATACAATTAAATGAACTAGATTTCAGATACTGAAAGGAGATAGCAAATGTGACTAAGGAGAGAAGGGCTAATTTAGACTGGGGATGGTGTCCCAGCTAAGATCCAAATAAGTCAGCTGTGAAAAAAGCTGAGGGACAAAGCATTCCAGGCAGAGAAAAGGTTTGAGGGCAGTAAAACAAACTTGAGGTGTTTACAGAAAAGAAAGAAGTGTGTACAGAAAAGAAAGAAGTGCAAACAGAGCGTGGTGAACAGGGAGAGAGTGGTAGAAGATAAGGTTAGAGAAGTAGACAGGGTCTGGATTTCCTAGGGTCTTATGGGCCATGGTAGCAAGTTTGGAGTTTTGATCATATTTCACTTAACCTGACTATTCTCAGGAGACCTGAATTTGCCTTTTCCTTCATCTCTTACCTTTAACCTTCTAAAGGTTAAAAGTAAAGGCTCTAAAGGCTCTCCACTTTTGTACTTTCCCGAGTTTTATGCCTTTGCCTTTAATCACATAATTAAACTGTGCTTTGGCCTGAATCATGTGAGACTGTCAGTCAGTGCATTTGAGATATAATATTGTGCCTCTATCTGTATCTGTATGTGTATCTATATATCTATTTAAATCTTGACCAGGACTGGCTGCATAAATTGCAGGGCCCAATACAAAACGAAAATGCAAGGCCCCATGTTAAATAATTATTAAGAATTTTTAGCAGAGCATGGTGGTATGTGCCTGTAATCCCAGCTACTCAAGAGGCTGAGGCAGGAAGATCACTTGAACTTGGGAGGCAGAGGTTGCAGTGAGCCGAGATCATGTCACTGCACTCCAGCCTGGGCAATAGAGTGAGATTCCGTCTCAAAATCAAAAAAGAGTTTCAAGATGCTGACAGTAGAGCATTAAATAAACACAGGGCTTATCTAAGTGGGGTAGGAATCAGGAGTTGGAACCAAACTGAGGATCAGCTAAAAAGTTCCTGGATAGAAGCAGCTTTCCATAAGACATGGCCACCAGTGTGCCACATCAGTTTACTACCACCATGGCAACACAAAGACCTTACCACCCCTTTCCATGGCAATGACTCTACAAACTAGAAGCTACCACACTCATCCTAGAAATTTCTGCATAAACTGTCCCGTGATTTGCATATAATTAAAAGTGGGTATAACTATGAGTGCAAAACTGCCTCTAAGCTGCTATTCTGGGCACAGTGCCTATGGGGTAGCCCCACTCTGCAAGAAGCAGTATCTCTGCTGCTTACTGTACAATGCCACTTCAATAAAAGTTGCTGTTTAACACCACCAGCTTGCCCTGGAATTCTTTTCTGGGCCAAGCCAAGAACCCTCCTGGACTAAGCCCCAATTTAGGGGCTTGCATGTCCTACATCCTAAGTGAGGGGCCCCTTTTAAGAGCAGGGTTTTGTGTGACTGCACAGGTCATATTTTCATGAAGCTGGCCCTGATCTTGATAAATATTACTTGAATTAATAAATGCCTTCTATTGATAAATGATTTGTTTTCCTTTCACATTATCTGTCAATCATATAAACTTAATCAAGAGATTTTAAATGGAGTAGCTCCTCAAAAAGATGGCACAGAGGCCGCTGCCAGGAAATAAGAAACTAGGATATCAAAACTTACTGAGACGACTTCAGGGCATTATTGTGCACCAATTGGAAAACAATTATTACCCTGCCTTTTCTTAAGCAAACACAATATATTTGTACTTACTGTTTATTCAAATACATTACTTTTGTTCTTTTAGATACAAGTATTGTAATAAATAGCTACTAAATAAACAGTTGTTAGTATTGTTGGAATTATTGTTAGGTATTTCACATTGCTAAATGAATTCAGGAGCTTTATTAGGAAAACCACCAGAAAATATAGTTCAGTGATGACCACCATATTAAGACTGAAGACCCAATTTCCTTAACTTATGTTGTGGATTAAAAATACCAAAATTTAAAATAATACACCTTTATAATTCATAGAAAGCCTAAAAATCAATAATCAGATAAGAAAATATTATGTGAATATCAAAATGGCTTATATGAAAATAACTTATATAACTTATTTTACCTAATATATAAAATTGGACATGATTATAGCTAACCAGAAAGAGTTTACAAGGTCTAATTGTTTATTGCTGAAGAATAATATTGCAAATTAAAGGTGTCAAATCTAAAATGTCAGTCCAGCTCTTGATATTTAAAATGTGTAATCAACACCTATACCTACAAAACAGGGTTGGATTAGCCCTGCCCTGAGGAGCTCTCATTCCATTCATGGTATAACCCATTATTTGGCATTAGTTATCATAACGATTTATGCATTATTACAAGCACACTCAGACTCACAAAAATTGCAGCCCAGGCTTATGCATTCATTTAAAGCGTCAGAGAAAAAAAATATACATTTCAGCATCTCCCAGTCTTGTGTTGTTATTGTATCTATGCATATTGATAGACCTTTCATCATCATGAGAACTCCTTGTATCCAGGTTATAACCTTGGTCTCTGACCCCAGTCCTACGCTCAACTCTGTCTAAACTGTTCTAGCTTAGAAATAATTTCAAATGTGCCATCTTACAAACAGGCATCTAACCACGTTAATGATGATTTTCACCTGAGACAAAAGTAAAGAAATATTTCCTAACATCGAAAAGAAAGGCTTCTGTGTTTTTGTTGTTTTGTTGTCATTCACTGTAAAGCTGCTTTCTACAAGATGCAGTAAAAATAGCAAGTTTTACGGAGTCAGAAAAAATCCAGGCTTAAACTCCAGCTCTGCCATGACCCAACTGATTAGGCTTGGACAAGTTAATTCATCATTCTAAGCCTGCTTCGCCTATTCATGGGCTGAGCTTGGGAAAAGAGCAGGGGAAAGGGCCTATGTGTCTAGAACCAAACTTCCTAACTGGCCTTTCCTCCTTCCTCCTACCCCTTCTAAAATGTCTGCAGCTGAACTTCCTAAATACAGTTTTCTCTTTCCTTCTTCCTCGTCACTTTTGTCTTGCTGAGTTTTTGGATGGTGTCCAGTGGGCAGCATATTTAATACCCAGCTTTGGGCTGACATACCAGGCAGAGATGAATTCACTTGTCTGGTGTCAAGCTTTCAGCCACAGTAATCTGCTTACATATGGGGGGAATTGAGCAAGTAAGCACATACATTGAAGATAAAGGTAGCCAGATTTCCTGCTGTTGAACACACAAATGCATACTTGTTTATACACACAAATTCTCTAGGGTCTCTCTGCTGAGAAAGGCCAGTAATGAACACCTCTAGTGCTCAGAGTTTGTTTTTAAATACCACTTTCCACTAAAGAAACCAAAATTCCTGGCAGAAACGGCTGATTCCAAGGCAGGTCAGGAAATACAAGATAAGCGTGACACATTGTGCCAGAAAATAATGAAGTGATCAAAGAATGATGAAAACATGTCAAAAAGGGGCTTCTATTGGCTAAGTCTAAGAAAATTTGAAGTTAGAATTTAAAAAAATAGTAATAAATTGATTAAAATTTGAATTCATGAGTCTATGCTGATGTAAACAAATAAACAATAAATATATGGTATAGCAAGGAAAACTCTACCTTATAGTAAAATGCCAACTAATAAATCTAGAAGGATTGATAGCATTAGAAAGTTGTCATTTGGCATCCATCACAGTAATAACAGATTCAAACAAAAAGCATCAATGGATGCTAAATCTGGCAGAAGAAAAGATGAAGGGAAACAGAAATTTACAGTCTGAAAGCGTCTCCCTACAAAACACAAAGATTCTCCCCACAAAACACACATCGCCTATTAATTTATGAATGTGACATATTTGCTAATCCACCTTGTAACAGAGAAACCTGGCAGACACAATCTTAAAGAAACAGAAGTTAACAATATGAAGCCATGGAATAAATTGAGGTCATGTGAGACCTAAGAGGACTACTGACTGAAGCACAGCATCTCCTCTATGATATTCCTGTCAAGGGGTCACAAACATGAGGAAACATCAGGCAAACCTATACTGAGGAACATTTAATCACATAACCAGCCTGTATTCCTCAAAAATGTCAAAGTCATGAAAGATAAGGCTGGGTATGGTGTCTCACGCCTGTAATCCCTACACTTTGGGAGACCAAGATCACTTAAGGTCAGGAGTTTGAAACCAGCCTGAGCAACCCAGCAAGATCTTAACTCTTAAAAAAAAAAAAGGAAAAAAAAGACAAGACTGGCAACTATTCCAGAAGAGGCATGACAACTAAAATCAACGAGCAATCCTGGATTAAATCCTAGATCTAAAATGGAAATGATTGGGACAAATGGGGTAATTTACGTAGAGTCCATGAATAACATGATGTAAAGAACTTAATGTATATCCCCCAAAATCCATATGTTGAAGCTCGAACCCACCAGTGTAGCTATATTTGGATTAGGAAGTAATTATGGTTGAATGAGGTCCTAAGGGTGGGAACCTGATCTCATGAGATTGGTGTCCTTATAAGAGACATAAGAGCTCATTTACTCCAATCTATGTAAGGTCACAGCAAGATGGTAGATGTCTACAAGCCAGGAAGACCCCTCACCAGGAAGTGAATCAGTTGATACAGTGATCTTGGACTTTCCAGCCTTCAGAACTGTGAGAAACAAGTATTTCTGTTGTTTAAGCAACCAGTCTGTGGTATTTTGTTATCAGTAGTCCAAGCTGACTACATATGGTAATACTGGATAAATATTAACTTACGGTTTTGATGCCTGCTCTGTGGTTTGGAAGGAGAAAGTATCCTTGTAATAGGAAATAAACAAGTAAGTATACAGATAAAGACTGAAGAATCTTCATCATTCCCTAATCTTGGTGAAGAGTATACAAGAAATTTGAGTACTATTATGTTGCAGAAATGTTTTAAATGGTTTAATATGTTTGCTAATTGGACATTGAACTAAATGATGTTCTACACATTTCATTCAAAATATAAAAAACCAAAATATTTGTCATTCAGAACTATTTCATAAACATGAACTGTCATTTCACATTATCATACTAAGATCAAATACGATGCATATTTTCTTTCATTAAAGTAGAAAGCTACAAAGACCAACACCACCTCATTGCTATTCATATCACTGTACCTAAGAGTTTCATTTTGCAATTATTATCCAAAAAATAAAATACTGGAGTCCAAGATGAAGACTGTATTACTGACATATATTTATACTGCTACCTGGAGCTATAAGGAAGGGGTGCCTGGAGAAAAAGAATGGTGAGTGGAAATGTATTGTTGGTGTCGGGGATTTCAGTCTATGTTGTAAGAAATCTCATAGTTTAATTCTAGAAGAGCTGAGAATCTGGTACAAGAACCAAGGCCCATGCAGATGAAAAAGATTTTCAAACACTGTCATAACACAATATGAATAAATTTGTAGAATCATGGAGACCTGAAATTTTTAAGACAGTATGCCAGAGTATAGAAAAAAGTCAGAAGGTATTTAGATTTTATTGGTTCTACAATTTTCTGGCCCTGTGACCACATGTTAATCAATTACTCACTCAAGGTGACCTTCATCACTCATGTGGACTACTGTAATTGCTTCCTAATTGTTCTACTTCCATTCCTCCCCCACCTTTAATCCATTCTCCACAAAGTAACCAATATCTTTTAAAAAATGTGAGTCCAGGCCGGGCGCGGTGGCTCAAGCCTGTAATCCCAGCACTTTGGGAGGCCGAGACGGGCGGATCACGAGGTCAGGAGATCGAGACCATCCTGGCTAACATGGTGAAACCCCGTCTCTACTAAAAAAAATACAAAAAACTAGCCGGGCGTGGTGGCAGGTGCCTGTAGTCCCAGCTACTCAGGAGGCTGAGGCAGGAGAATGGCGTAAACTCGGGAGTAGGAGCTTGCAGTGAGCTGAGATCCCGCCACTGCACTCCAGCCTGGGTGACAGAGCAAGACTCCGTCTCAAAAAACAAAAACAAAAAACAAAAAACAAAACAACAAAAAAAATGTGAGTCCGATCATATCACTTGTATGAGTCAAACATTCCAATAGCTTCCTATTACTTTTAGAATAAAATCCAAACCCTTGGGCATGGCTTTAAAGGCTGGTATTACCACACCTTTGTTACCTGTTCTGACCCCATTTCCAACCACTTTCCACTCTGCTCACTATGTTGGGAACAGTGGCCTCCTTTCTGTTCTTCAATCATTCTAGCTCTTTCCTTCCCCTGGGCCTTTGCTTGGCCTGGAATTGTCATTGAGCAGGTAGCTCCTTATCATCATTCAGGTCTAAACTCAAATGTCACCTCTTCAAAAGGACCTTACTTTACTACCCTTTCTCATCACTGTCAATCATATTATGTTATTCCATTGTCTTCACTGTACTGATTGTTCATCTGAAGTTCCCTTATTTAGGTAATTGTTACTTGATTATTTTCTGAGTTCCTCAGTAGAAAGGACATTCCATCACAGAAGTGATCTTCCGACGTGTTCTGTGCCATAGCGCCAGCAGGTCGATTGGTGTCAGGCTCACAGTTGAGAGGCAATAAATAAATAAAATGTCGAATGACTACTTAAAGTTTCTCAGGCCTCCAAGTTCCTCATCCACATAGTGGGGTATAATTATACCTGCTCTGACCATTAGAAATGGCCAGGTAGCAAGTAGAAATACAGCCTAACTTCTAACTTAATTCTTACTATGCCTCGGTCATCATGAAAGTCGCGTTATATGAATATTCTCATTTACTATTATGATTTCCATTTTACAAGTAACGACACCAGGTCTTAGAGAGGGCAAGTAACTGATCTAAGGGCACAGGGCCATGGTGAGGACCCGGGTAAAATTCCAGAACCGCCTAACCTCAGAACCTGAGCTCTTAACTGCTATTTTATAGTTTCTAGAAAGATGCTTCCTTCCAACACAGTAAAATCTGCTACGCTGTCTGCCCCCCCCGCCGAGTTCGTCCTGTGGGACAACTGAAGAAAGCTATTACATCCCCCCAAGGGCTTCTTTTCTTTCAGTCTGTCCTTAAATGGCCCTCTTGTCCTGGTCACTCTCTCCCGAACAAACTTCAGCTTGACAGCCTCCCTCTTGCTCCAGCTGTGCGGTGATTTCCACTGGCCAAGTTGTAAAGGGGCATCAGAGCAGGGGAAGCCGACTGCCCACGGGCTGAGAAAATGCAGGCATCGTGGGTGTCCATGAGGGCTGCAGTTAACGCAGCAAGGCTTCCTGAGAGAGGTGATCCCTGAACCAAATCCAGGGCAGTAAGCACAGGAGCCAGCGGCCAGGGGACCCCAGGAGAAAAGACAGCGGGAGAGCGTCGCCGGGGCTGCCGGGTGGAGACAAAGGCTGGTGGAGTTTAAATAAAGATCACAGGCACAACCCCAAGTGATGGCAAGCTTGCACGCGGACGGGCGAAACGCATCTTCCTAAACGTTAAGAGACGCTCTGGCGGGAAGCGAAGTGGGAGGAACGGTCACAAAGCAAAACGCAAACTTACCCGTAATCTGGCAACCCGGCCTCCGTAGCCCGACTGCAAGCGCTGCCACCTGAGGAGCCTGGTAGCCAAGGCAGCGGCAGGCTCAACCCAGATCTCGCGAGACGGAGCAGCCCTCGCGAGATTTGACCTCGTCCCCGAGAGGCTCGTGGGTGTTAGTTCAGGGGGTTATGGGAGGGCTCTGGCATCCGGGATGGAGGCGCGTCACTTTCTGTGGCTGGCGTTGGATCCATCCTGGGTCTCCAGCCAGGGCTGCAGAGAGGGTAGAGCCGTTTCTTAGGCCAGAGTGGAGTGGGACAGGAGGTGCCGAGAAAGGACTGAGGTGGCTTGGGACATGGAAGCACTGCAGCCTTCCAGCCCGGCATCCAGCATTGCAACCGCCCCGGCGGCCCAAGAGCTCCGACCCTTTCACGCGCGCGCATGTGGAGGAATGGCGGCAGCGAAACAAAACGACACTCACTTACGTGGCCGCTGTCGCCGTGGCCATGCTGGGGGCGTCCTACGCTGCCGTACCCCTTTATCGGCTCTATTGTCAGGTAGGGGCCGGCGCTGCCCGCAGGGGGGCGCAGATGCGAGGGGAGGGGTGCAGGACAAATTCCGGGACAAGCCCTCGCCTTGGTGTCCGATATTATCTATCTAAGAGGAGAGAGGTTCAGAACAGCCACTTAACACCCAAAGCCACCAAACAAATTGGTGGCAGAACTGCAAGTAGCACCCAGTTCTTCTTAGTGATTGTGCTTATCCTGTGCTGCAGAGTGAAACTCCCTCATCTATGAACTGCACCTCGTCCCCCCCAAAAAAAAAAAAAAAACGGTCCGCAGCCTCTAATCGGGTATCCAGCAGTCTTACTCTCCTGCGCACAGACGCTTTTAAAATGGATATTATTCATACGTTCAGTCTGCAAACCATATGTGGTTTATGTGCTAAGGGTAACTCTGGAAATTGGACTTATCGTGTTTCTTGTGCTTAAACTGGGATTAGCAGTTCCTCCATACAAAGAGGCATGAATTAGGCCTTTGAGGCTCTCTCGCCCGACCCTTTTAATATATAACTGTAATGTACTTAACTTGGAATCTCTTAAGTACATTGCAGCGGTTCTGGGAGTGTGGCGCCCAGGACCAGCAGCATCAGCATCACCCGGGAACCTGTTGAAAGTGCAAATCCTAGGGCCCGACTCCAGGACTGAGTCAGAAACATGGAGGGGGTGGGACCAGCAATCTGTATTTTAGTAAGTCCTGCAATTGATTTTGAGGCCAAGTTTTGAGAACCACTGGCAAAGTCAAGTTTCACGTATTTTAGAGATTTAGCCTTTGTCCTTAGCTAATAATTTGCAGCTTTGGCTGGGCATTAGGATCAACCGTGAAGCTTAACGTTAAATACACGTTCCAGGGATCCTCTACCCCAGAGATTCAGGTTAGGAAGTCTAGGGTAGGGACAGGAATTTCGGTTTAAAAATCATGCCACAAGTGAGAGCTACACATTGTGTATTGTGTTCAGTAAGTGTTTAAGATAGTGGCTTCCAAAATTCATTGTACAGCTGCATTGGGAATCACCTGGAGAGCTTCTAAAAATCCACACACATTACCCATTTTTATCACAATGCCAGAGTGGGAACCAGGCATCAGTAATTGTCAAGTATGTTTTAGGTGATTCCAGCGTGCAGGAAAGTTTGGGAATTGCTATTTTAACACCATGACTGGTATTCTTAGCTGGAGTTCACTCTGTCCCTGTTTGTGTGCGCGCGGGCGCGCAAGTTAATTTATTTAAATTTGTAGAGAGGAGGTCTCCCTGTGTCCCTTATGTAATTCGTGCATTACTGCTAGTCACCATGGATATTATATAGTACTATAAGTGTTTTATCGTCCATAGGACATAAAATTACATATTTACTAGCAGATCTATCTAGGACATGCTTACAAGCAAGTACCTTACTAGAACACGATAACTATAACACATACCACCCAATCATCCAAATTCCATGGCAGCACCCACCGGAATACCAACTAATACAAGAATTCCATCAGCGTACATAGTACATTTAATTTTGAGCACTTTGTGTTGCTCAGGCTGGTCTCTATTCCTGGGCTCAAGTGACCCTCCTGCCTTGGCCTCCCAAAGTGCTGGGATTACAGGCGTGAGCCACCATGCCCAGGCTGTGGAGATCAATTTACCTTTCTTTTAGATGAAGCAGCAGAAGACAAAAGGACTTTTCTTTTCTGGCATAGTCTCCTAATGCCAGCATTTATGTGGGAATGTGCAATAATTGTTTTCTGAGGATGAGTATAGAATGTGAATTACTTTTCATCAGAGACCAAACCCAGACATGAATTCTAAAACTACCAGTTGGTTAAATCATAAGCAGAACTGAATCCAAATCAGCAAATCTAGATCATTCTCAGACTGCCAAGGGTCTGGAGGAGAGTGATTTTTGTCCCTCAGGGAACATTTAGCAATGTGTGAAGACATTTTTGGTTGTCACAGCATGGAGGTGGGGGTATAGGGTGTTACTGGCATCTAATAGGTAGAGGCTGGGAATGCTGCTAAATAACCAACAAAGCACTGCCTCACCCCCAAACAACAAAAAATTATTCAGCCCAAAATGTCCATAGTGCTAAGATTGAGAAACTCTGCCCCAAACTGAAATAACTGATAATATTATGTGTGAAATGTGCCCACATGCAATCATAGGTCAGGAAGGCAAATGTAATTTGTAATCTATCAGGTTCTTAGAGCTAGTAGCACAACTAGAATAGCGACCAGGACATCTTTTCAGTGCAGTTTTCTAGTCTTTTTGTCCATTTTACTTTCTCTAGGCATTGAACTTAGAAATTTGAAGAATCCATATTCAAAGACTGTATCAGGGAATCTTTATTGAGGGAGGACACTTAAAAATATTTTTATTCAAGTGACTTAAATTCTTCAGGAAAAGGAGTTACACCTTAAACATTATAGCACTCAGGCAGAAGGATAAACAAGGATAAAGGCTTGCCCTCTGATGCATCTTTTAGGGATATAATGTAATTCAGTTATGTTGTATGGCAGTCGAATAAAGTTAGTTGACTTGTGTAACAAACAGAGGATGCTAAAACACTGTATCTTGCTGGGAGTCTTCCCTTAGCCTCAAATTTGTTATTTTCTTCCTAGCATAGTAACAGGCTAATTATCTGGTAATCAGAATTCTGGCAACCTCAAGTATCCGAAGATGACCTTGGAAGTAAGGGCTTTTTTTTTTTTTTTCTTTTGAGATGGAGTCTCGCTCTGTCGCCCAGGCTGGAGTGCAGTGGCGCGATCTCGGCTAACTGCACCCTCCGCCTCCGGGGTTCAAGCGATTCTCCTGCCTCAGCCTCCTGAGTAGACCTGGGACTACAGGCATGTGCCACCACGCCCGGCAATTTTTTTTTCTATTTTTAGTAGAGACGGGGTTTCACTGTGTTAGCCAGGATGGTCTCCATCTCCTGACCTCATGATCCACCTGCCTTGGCCTCCCAAAGTGCTGGGTAAGGGCTTTTTTTTTTAAAGTGATGTCAAGGAAATAACTGTCATGAATAAAAGAAGTGTCAGACACAAATACTCTTGATGCCCTATGATTATTTCTGTGGCCATAGGGATTAGGTGCTCTGATTACTGATTTATATAAAAGCTCTACAGAGAAGTACAGAGAAAGATTCAGAAACATTAACCAACATGGGAAAATACCTATGATGCCTTAGAAAAGCAGAATGTTAATAAAAGTGAAGCTACAATTTAATTTGGATTATAAAAGCTGTGATATGGAAAAGGACCAGACAGGAATATGGAAAAATTGAATTAATATTTTCAATGAAATTACGAGGTGATGGGTAAATTTTATTTCTATTAATGAAATACTAGCAATGAAGAGAAATGTGTTTTTTTACAAATAGCTAAGCTGGAAATTGTGAGTTCTACTATCAGTGATAATAGTTCACTTAGCTAGTGATTCTGCTTTTCCCAGACTCATTTTTGACCATGCCAGGTAACCAAGGGATTGCTGAAAAAGAGAAATGACTGTAACAAATACAGACTCATGACATCCCAAAAGTGGTCAGACTCTTGACACAGTTACAGAAATGGTCAGTTACCATATGTAAACTTGGCTCCAAATAGATTATTAATACTACATTGTTTTTAAACTTTTATCAAATAAATAATCATCAACACCTAAAAGTGTTGTTTAACATATTTGGTATCTTTTTCTAGACTACTGGACTTGGAGGATCAGCAGTTGCAGGTCATGCCTCAGATCAGATTGAAAACATGGTGCCTGTTAAGGATCGAATCATTAAAATTAGCTTTAATGCAGATGTGCATGCAAGTCTCCAGTGGAACTTTAGACCTCAGCAAACAGAAATATATGTAAGTGACTAACCAGTCATTAAAAGATTACTTTATTAATGTAAATTCCTTTTTTTATCACTTAAACTGTTAGAGAACTACTTTTAACAATGTGATTCTAATAAAACATGACATTTTTTCTTGTTCCAAACTGACTTTTACTGTCATGTAACTTAAAAATTAAAGTATAAATTCTGTTTACATTAGGTGTAAGGCACTATCAAAAAGTAGTCTATGGGAATAAAAAAACTTATAGTAATGGAACCCGTCAGTATTTTGAAATTAAGTTTAGATGAGTGAAACGGTTGGGAATAGCAGTAACTGTCAGGCTATATAGCTTCCTGACTTTTCCTCAGGCATAGAAGACATGGGGGAAATGTGGAAAAGCATTGGTGACAATAATTAGTTTACTGGTTTATATCAAAAGTATCCCTGTCCTTCTAAAAGAAAAAAAAATTGAGGGCCTTTGAAGTAATCAATAAGTAGTAAATAGTTATGTTATACTCCAGTGAGACTGAGACTATACCTAAAAGCTTTCCTAAAATTTTAACCAACTGTAAGAAAGATTTTAACTGATATCTCATTAATTGAGGATTAGCCAGAGTGAATTAATTTCAACCCATATTGGAAAAGCCTTATAAATATTATTGCTTGCCCAGTTTAGTAAACATGATGGAACCTCTTAATAATTAAAGGTTTTATAGGTTATGATTATGAATCTTATCCAATTACATGGTAGTATACAAGGTATTAGTGGCTGAATTGGTACAAGTGACAGAATATCCTTTGGAAAAATTTTTTAAGCCTTGCTATTTTCTTATTTTCTCCAAACAAAGTGTTAACACTTTGTGGCATAATAAAGGTTCTAGTCAGTCAGTTTTATTCTGGTTTTAAGGTAAGTTTAATGTTGGTATCTTTTTTAAAAAAAAAAAGTCAATCATGACATTCAGGTATAAGTGTTACAGAAAAGTTGGGCTAGGGCTGTTATATGATTGGCTTGGACACATTTTAAATAATGTAATTTGCAGATTATTCCTTGAAGACCTCAAATATACAAGAGGACAATTCATAACTAATTGTAGATATTAGAACATTGGTTCTTCATTGACATATGCAAGTAAGTTTTTAAAGTAATATGTTTATGGGTAATACTCACAATTTATTTTGCTGAACCCTGCATTAGATTAGGTATTATGGTCTGATGAATAGGCAAAATAATGAGACTAATTTAGCAGGGAAAAGAGGAACTTTGTGAGATTCAAAGTGTTGATTATATATATATATATATATATATATATATT
>NW_016814978.1:712060-797382 GCF_001698545.2 Rhinopithecus bieti | reverse complement strand
ATATATATATATATATATATATATATATTCTTCAAAACAGGTGGTGCCAGGAGAGACTGCACTGGCGTTTTACAGAGCTAAGAATCCTACTGACAAACCAGTAATTGGAATTTCTACATACAATGTTGTTCCATTTGAAGCTGGACAGTATTTCAATAAAATACAGGTAAAAGAAAGTGTAAACTTTACAGAATATGATAAAGGTACATGAAACTGTTTAGTATGAAACTTAGTGTTTTTAGTAGATCTTGTGATTTCTGAAAACTAATTTCTTCTAAATATCAAGCTATTTTTCTTCACTATCTATACCTGCTATGCAGATATTGAGAACCAAACCAAATGAATATCTGCTTTTAAGATTAGAATTTGTTCTTGATCCTTAAAGCAGAATTCATTGAGATGAAAAGATGCTCTTATCACAGAACTGTGTATTTAACCATATGCTTATTAAAATCAAGAAGTGTACTAGAATGCTAAAAGAACTGTATAGTTTGTTATGCAATATGAGAATAGAAATGTTATTAAAGTCTTTCTATAATTTCCAGTGCTTCTGTTTTGAAGAACAAAGGCTTAATCCCCAAGAGGAAGTAGACATGCCAGTGTTTTTCTACATTGATCCTGAATTTGCTGAAGATCCAAGAATGATTAATGTTGATCTTATCACTCTTTCTTACACTTTTTTTGAAGCAAAGGAAGGGCACACATTGCCAGTTCCAGGATATAATTGAAGTCAGCAACTAAGTCTTCCTTCAAAGTTGATTTTTGGGAAAATCATGTATCCTATCTTCTCAAAGGAGAAATACTGTACAATAATATGGAGCCTTATATTTTAAATAATTACTTTTTCTCAACTAATTTATTTCACTTAAAATTGAGAGAACAAGTTCAGCTTTTGTCATAAGAAACCCACATACCTAGCTAGCATATATGATTGACTATTCAATACCATACTGAAGAGTTTGATAATATTAAGCCACTTTGTTTTTTAAATACGCAGGCATGGGTTCATCTTAATTCTATAATTCTGTTCCAGATTATTAACTCTTCATACTTACAGCAATGAATCTGACAATGTTTTTCAAAAAGGTATGATCAGGGTTATTTGTTTCAAGTCATAGGCCGGAACTTCTGACCATGTTTATTGTATCAAAAAGAGTTGGTTGCTGTTTTCCTTATGAACAGTCAGTATTTTAAAAGCTCAAAGTAGAAGAGGAGTCACTAAGCCCTAACAGCTTGTTCAAAGATTTAAATTCTTACTTCAAATTTGATTTGTGCTTTAAGATTCAGGGCTATTTTATATTCAGAGTTCTGAATAGATGATTACTTTGGAATTGTAGTATCATGAAATTGAAATAAAATACATCTAGGCTGCTAGCCAAAGCGTCATCATTACAAGCCCATGAATGTTAAAATGTACAGGTGGGATTGTGAAGATTTACTGACATCAAAAGTTCTGGAAAAAAACCTTTGTAAAAAAGAAAAAAAGTATTAAATTATTTTAATAGTGATTTATTTGTCATCAAATGTACAACTTATTCTAAATATTTTCATTTTCTGTGTTCCAAATAGAAATGTTAAGTTGCAGTAAAAAGAGAAAGACTATTTAGCATTACAAAGAATCATATTTCAAGGCCGTCCAATGTAGAGTCCAGTGACCTGTTCAGGACACCTGAAATATAATTAAATGACAATCATCAAGGTTTTAACAATTTACAATTCTAAACCAGAGGATTATAAAGAAGTGCAAATTGACTTTTACATTCAACTTTAGTTAAATGAAAGCACTCAGTATTCTTCCTGAATAATACATTCAGTTTCTCACATTTTATGCTTTCATCTATTCAGAATTATTTTGTAGTAAAATAATCTACTCTTATCACAGCTGTGTGATGATTTCTAAATGTAGGAGGGCCTGTGAAATATATGACACTGCAGTTAAATTGGTTGGCCTAAGGACTAAGTAATTTTTCTTCTGCTGAAGTTTTAAGTGAGTAATTGTTTCCAACAAGTTTTGTTGAAATCTCACGCTATTGTCAGGAATCAGTGTTATCCTGGAACTGTTATTCTTCTATTTAATCTTCATTATAGCAGAAATGTTCCAGCGTGGCTTTGACGTGGTGGCAGGTATTGTCTTCCAGGCTTCAAAGCTGCACAGTCTACCCTTTAGAGAGTTGGCACCTTTGATGTGGCTAGTGAGCTGATCATCCACTTTCTTCTAAAATAAAGAGAAGAAAATGGCCAGTATTCATCCTGTCCTCTTTCCCCATTCCTTGATAACTCTCTTGTCTTTACTGGGAGGCTGGGGAGCCACAGTCTAGTAGAAGAAAGGTAAGAATGTGCTTCTTCCATAGGGGAGGGTATAAGGGGAATAAATAAGTTTAATAGTTCATTGGTGATCATTAAATAGTAAATACATGGGATTATAGTGCTGAAAATAGGAAAAACTCAGACCTATTTGGAGTACTAACAGTAAATGGGCCTACTGGTACCGGTTAACAAGTATTAACCGCACATAAAAGACAAATGCCTGATTTCAGTGCTACTCCTACTGCTCATCTATTTTGTTAGCATTAATATTTCTATACCATAAACTACTATATTTCTAAGTCTTATTTACAGATGAGAAAATCACAAAGAATGAATCTCATTAGTGAACAATGGTTCAGCACAATTGGAATGATTCAGGGGAACTCATATTTCAAAGTGACAGACTCAGATGGCTCTTATAAAATATAAATACTAAATATGTAAAGTGATAATTATACTGAAATTATATGGAATTAAGTTGTATAAGTTGAAGTCTTTACCTCAGTCACCGTGATTTTCAGTTCCTTTGTGTTGGTGAACATCAATTTCTTCATAAATAGCTCTGAAACAAAGCCATCACAGCAAAAGGGTTATATATCAATTTCAAAGTGCTATTTTCGTTTTTAACTGCCAGCACCGTAATTAAAATTGAGCTGTTTTGGAGTTCCGGCTATATATGAGTTAAAATAAGTTTCTGCCCTGAAGTGTATATTCTAGTTTTCTTAAATTCTAATGTTGCACTTCCTTTTTTTTTTTTGGAGACAGAGTCTCACTCTTTTGTCCAGGCCGGAGTGCAATGGTGCTTTCTTGGCTCACTGCAACATCTGCTTCCCGGGTTCAAGTGATACTCCTGCCTCAGCCTCCTGAGTAGCTGGGATTACAGGGACATGCCACCATGCCCAGCTAATTGTTTTGTATTTTAAGTAGAGACAGGGTTTCACCATGTTGGCCAGGCTCGTCTCAAACTCCTGACCTCAGGTGATCTGCCTGCCTCCGCCTCATAAAATGCTGGGATTACAGGTGTGAGCCACCAAACCTGCCCTTAATGTTGCAATACCTATGCCTCTTAAAAGTATGTATTTTATAGAACCAATTAATTTTTTATTGTGCAATATGGCTCAAATTTGGACAGTTTATGTTTTGCTTAAAAAAGTCTTCAGTACTTCTGGTTTCAAACATTTTTTAAAAATATTAGGACAAGTGTAGTGGCTCACACCTATAATCCCAGCATTCTGGGAGGCTGAGGTAGGTGGATCGCTTGAGTCCAGGATTTCAAGACCAGTCTGAACAACATGGCAAAATACCATCTCTACAAAAAATATAAAAATTGCCAGGTGTGGTGGTACAGGCCTGTTGTCCCAGGTACTCAGGAAGCTGAGGTGGGAGGATCACTTGAGCCTAGGAGGTGGAGACTGCAGTGAGCTGAGATCCTGCCACCGCACTCCAGCCTGGGCTACAGAGCAAGACTCTTATCTTAAAAAAAAAAAAATAAATCTTCCAGTTTATTTAACCTATGTGATTATAGTCCAGACTCCTCAGCCACCTGTAGCTCGTCACTGTCATTTCTGTACATTTTTTATATTGTATTTTTTCAATGACATCCTTCATTCGTTTTTCTTTTCTTTTTTTTTTTTTTTTTTGAGACAGGGTTTCACTCTGTCACTCAGGCTGGAGTGCAGTGGTGCAGTCATGACTTATTGCAGCTTCAACCTCCCAGGTTCAAGTGATCCTCCCATTTCAGCCTCTCAAAATGTTGGGATTAGAGGCATGAGCCACCATGCCAGGCCCATTCAGTTCTTTATATGTATCTTACATATGTCTGTAGCTGGAAAATATCTATAACTGAAAGCACAGCATTCATATATACAGTATAGCAAAACATAGCTGAGGAAAAATCTCAAAAATCACAGCATTGTGAAACTATGATCACCAAGTTCATAAGGCCCCAGAATGGTCCTACAATTTTAATGTTTCCCTAAAAAGTTTGGTCTCATCTCCCTCAAAACGATTTCAGTCTTCTTTACTCTCCTCAAACCTCTGACCTCTCTGGTAGAAACCTCATTCTTAATACATTAAATGTCTTGATATGGAAACTTTCTCATTTTCCCATCACTAAATCTTCAAGTTTATCTTCATCTGTATTGTCCGTTATTTCTGTGATCCTATCTATTCCTGGCTTCTGAAGCACTTCACCCAGTTATTCTCCCCTTCCTGAGTCTTCAACCTCTCCTTCTATGCCAGATCCTATTCTTTGACATTCACAGATTCTCCAGCATCTTCCATATCTCCCATTTTATACAAAGTACAGTCTTTAATTCCATCTCTACTTGTAGTAAATGCCTTGGTATCCTCTAGCTACCAAACTCCCCCCACCCCGCCTTTTTTTTTTTTTTTTTTGAGGTAGAGTTTCACTCTTGTTGCCCGTGCTAGAGTGCAATAGTGTGATCTCAGCTCACTGCAACCTCTACCTCCTGGGTTCAAACAATTCTCCTGCCTCCTTCTCCTGAGTAGTTGGAATTACAGGCACCCGCCACCATGCCTGGCTAATTTTTGTATTTTTAGTAGAGACGGTTTTGCCATGTTGGCCAGGCTGGTCTCGAACTCCTGACCTCAGGCGATCTGCCCACCTTGGCCTTCCAAAGTGCTGGGATTATAGGCATGAGCCACCGTGCCTGGCCCAAAACCCATTTTCATCACTGCTTCTCATTTAAGTTCTAAGAAGTTACCTGCACTTACTGTCTCTACTTAATCTCTTATGTGCTTTTCAGATGCACTGAAATTTGGGTTCTATATCCATCAGTCCATCAAAGTAGCTTTACTAAAATCATCAAGTGATCTCTAATCCATTATCTAGTTTTCAGTTCTCATCTTACTTGTCTGCCCCTAGCACTGTTCTTCACAGTTGTACTCACTTCTCTTTGCTTCCAAATTACAGTTTCCTCATCTGGTACTGAGCTCCCTTTTAACTTTCTTTACTCTTGGCTTTAGCATTTCCATTTCCTTGAATGTGCCAGAACTCTGTCCTCTGGGTCTTTGTACAGGCTGTTCCTTGGGCCTACAATATTCATTTCCAAACTTTTAACTAAGAATTGCGGGCCTCAGCTTTTAATGCTACCTGAAGCTTTCTCTAACCCCCATTTAAATTAGTTGTTACACACTTTCAAGTTGCCATATTCTTTCATAACATTAACACGAATTGTAAACCTGTATTTGGTGATTTGTCTAATTTCTGTGTCCATGCTACATTTAATCTCTGTGAGGATAAGGGAGCATGTTTCTTGCTCAAAATTATAAATTAGTCCAGTCATAGTCCCTGGCACATAATATTGAAATAAATGAATCGTGTATATCTTCATAAACATACTGTTTGTCCTGGTAGAGCAAAAATTGCCAACCTGGGGTTCATGGACAACCAGTGATGTGGAAAAACCGAGTAATTTCCTGCAAGATTCTGTACTTTTCCTTGGAGAGAAGTCCCTGAATTTCATGGGACTTTCAAAAGAACTGAGACATTCTGACCCCCAGAAAGAAAGACCCATCACAGGGATAAAGAGTTCCAAAGCTTCACCTCTTCAGCTTTTTACTGTCTCTCCCACCTCCAGTCTCTGTGACACTGCCATATCTACATACAGCAAGCTCCTAATTTGAATAGAATCAAGAAATTTTCCACTACCTATTTGGATGGAGAAAAAACAAGTTTCTAGAAAGCATACCTAGTTTAGTGCTAGTTTCTTAAACCACTAATATGATCAGTGATATATCTACTCTATCAGGCAGAATGACTTAGAGAAATTTCTCAAACCTGAGTTAGGAAAAAATACATAGTGGACTCCTAAGTCCCTTAACATCTGCTCATAAATTAAGTCAACCATTACATTGAGGGATTAAACCAGGGACCATAATATCAAATGTCTACACATGTCACCCAAAGAAGAGATGCAGAGGGTTGGGTGGGGCTGTAAGCAGATAGGAAGGGTCTCCAGGGACTATAGGAATACAATCAACTTGATTAATCACCTGCTTTTTTCCCCAAACCCTGTGTGGAATGCAGCCAGCTAGCTGGTTTAAACCAGCTCATGACAGACCTCAGAAATTTACAGATGGATCCCAGTGTACTTGCTTCATTACCATAACATGTGACCTTTGTGCTGAAATAACTCACTGCATCTGTACAACTGCAACCCCTCTCCATACAATAACATACCCTCTTCCCTATCACCCCATAAAACCCTCCTGTCACTTTCCTGCTTTGGAGACTGTGCCCAGTGGTTTATTTGTGACAAGTAATAAAACTCCTATTGCTCAAAGCCTACATTCTTGGTTGGTTATAGTGGCTCAAGTGGCTCATGCCTATAATCCCAGCACTTTGGAAGGCTGAGACAGGAGGATTGCTTGAGCCCAGGAGTTCAAAACTAGCCTGGTCTACATAGACCCCCTTCTCTATAAAAAAAGAAAAAATTAAAAGGCTGGGCACGATGGCTTACACCTATAATCCCAGCACTTTTTGGGAGGCTCAGGCTCAAGTTCAAGGTAAATGAACTTGAGACAGAGTTCAAGACCAGCCTGGGCAACATGGCAAAACCCTGTCTCTACTAAAAATACAAAAAATTAGCCAGGCGTGGTGGTACCTGTCTGTGGTCCCAGCTACTCAGGAGAGGCATGAGAATTGCTTGAGCCTGGGAGGCGGTAGTTGCAGTGAGCCAAGATCACCCCACTGTACTCCAGCCTGATAGAGTGACACTCTGTCTCAAAAAAAAAAATTAGCCAGGCATGGTGGCGTGCCCCAATAGTCTCAGCTACTCAGGAGGCTGAGTAGGGAGGGCTGCTTCAGCCTCATAAGTCAAGGCTACAGTAAGCCATGATCATGCCACTTTATTCTAGTTTGAGTGACACAGCGAGACCCTGTCAAAAAATAAATAAATAAATAACCTGTGTTCTCAAGGAGGGTTGTCTGTTACTCACCAGATGAATGAATCTCAGGTTTTTTTGGGGGGTAACAAGTCCGGCACCCCATATGGGACCCAGGGTTGAGCCCTGACTTGACCTCCCTTATAGGCTCCTGGCAGGCAAAGCAGTGGGCTGTGGAAGCATGCCTGGGCCAACTCATCTCAGTTGCCAAGAGGGAGACTAGAGAAAGGCCTTGGGACCCCCAAACTGGTGTCTAGTGTAGTCCACTAACCAGCACCACAAGATCTCTCTGGGAGAGTAGAAGTGGCTGCCTAGAGTCCAGACCTTTTGTTCGGTGCTCCTTCGAAGCAGCAGCTCCATGAACTACTAAAAGAGTGGTCTGGGTTTTGATCATTAGGATTCTGGGTTGTCAGGATTAGGACCTAGGTCAAGGGATCCAGAATTGTTGAGGAAAAGAACTTCCTTCTTTCAGGTCTGGGAGACTGAGAGACATCGCCATCGTTATAACAAGGGGAATCCCCAACATAAAGGATGCTTATCTTCAGGAGTTGATCCCTATCTGGTATGACTGTAGGGCTCGATAGTCTTCCTTGTCTGTAGCCTGAATGAATATGAAGTCTGGATTCCTCTACCCTTAGTCTGTGGCAACCCCTAAAATATCAGGCTTTGTTTTGCAGCAGTCACAGAAGGACTGCTATTGGTTTGATGAGGAGACCAACTTTCAAAGGGGGCAGTTTTGGTGGGATCATGATCCCTGGAACCAGAATGCAGTGATACAAAGGTTATGTGAACAGAGTGTGTGTGCTTTCTCTGAGGAAACACCTCACTTGATTGATTTACCTACCTCCCCACCACCTGAGCTGGATCCAAAACTACTTTCAGTGTCTCCATGAGATCTCCTGGGAGGCTGCCCGGACTGAACATGACCCAGGGAAAGGAAATCACTGTTAACATTCTCAGCTCCCCAGGACCTCCACTCCAGATGGCTTTGCATAGTGGCAAGCAAAGAGGACCACAAGTATTCAAGCTGAGTTGTAGGATTTGTGTTATCATTAATCTCCAGAGTTCGGAAGCCCCTCAAACTCTGTGCAGAGACCCTAGGATGTGGTGAACCAGGTCTTGGAAGGAGAGCTTGTTAGGGTGCCTCCTCTGGCAATGGAAACTGCATATCAACTCATGACCAAAAAGCAAATGATATATTACTATAATAGAGCCTGGCCCCAGTATTCCCTAGGAGATCAGAAGAGATGGTCTGAACATGGGTCACTTACTACAATTCTCCAGTTGGACTTACTTTGCAAGAAATACGGTAAATGGGAAGAAATACCCTATATGCAATGTTTTATGGCCCTCTATCAAAACCCTGCCCTGCAGATGAAATGCAGAATATGTAAATTGGCCAAAGGGAACTACATTGCCAATTCTAGAAGCCTCTGAAGAGGAAGCACCAGTCATGTGGGGGCCTGTAGGGAAGGGAACAAGAAGAGTCCCTTTATTTCCCTCTCCAAGAGAAGTGAGGCCCTCTAACTCTACTTGGTGCCTGGTACCTTGACCAATACAGGGGCATAGTCCACCTTCTTCCTTGGGAATGGTGCTCTCAGCACCTCCAGGGGAAAGCAAGGGCCCGTTACGTATTTGCCGGGCCCTCCAAACTCTGCAGAGCCAGCAATGGTTCCTGCTATGGCAATAGCAGCCCCCCCCCCGCTGTACTCTTCTTTGCCAGGGAGCACCACTCATAGTGGGAATGCATATAACCCTGGAAGGTGACTGTTCCCACTCAGAGCGTGCCTGTTGGAGAAAGGTTTTGCTCGGGTCTATGTTTTTTAAAACTGTTGACTTGTATAACTGGAAATCCCATAGTAAGGGCTTACGGGTGAGCCCACAAGAGTTCATAACTCACATATGGAGAATATTCTCCACACATAACCCTACCTGGCCAGGTGTGCAGACCTTAACAGCAACCCTACTCACAGCAGAAGATAAATCTGCTACCATGGCCAAAACTGAGGAGGAGGCAGACAATATGTGTGCTGATAACCTGGTGACCTGTCCTGTTGAGGTGTCAGTCCCAATAGCTAACCCAAACTGGGACCCCAATGATGACAAGAATCAAGAGTGGCTTCATCATTATAGGAATATGCTTCTCAGAGGTATGAGGGAAGCAAGCCAGCCCCTGGTCAATTGGGGAAATCTCAGAGAAACAGAACAAGGCCCTAATGAAAATCCATCAG
The DNA here is from genome assembly GCF_001698545.2 of Rhinopithecus bieti. NCBI lineage: Eukaryota > Metazoa > Chordata > Mammalia > Primates > Cercopithecidae > Rhinopithecus > Rhinopithecus bieti. Next base: position 787,936 of record NW_016814978.1, on the reverse strand, counting down.
CATTCCTAAATTGATAATAAGAATGCCTCCAGAATTACACCCCTTGGGACCCAGATGACCCAAAAGCCGAGTAGTACTTTAATCCCACTTCATCTCTCAGCCCCAGATATTCAGAGAAAACTCTAAAAATTGGCAATAAGTCCCCACACTCCCCCTTTCCAACTGGTAGACATCTCCTTTAAGGTCTACAGTAAAGAGATGTGGCATCTGATGAAAAGGAGGACAAGAAGATGCAGCAGCTCTACAGACTACTTCAGGAAAACCAGGAAGAAGATGGCATGGGTGAGTGACCAGGGCCCCCGCCATGGAAATCAGGGCCTGCCTACACTGAGGCCCAAACAATGTGCTTACTGGAATCAGAAAGGATGCTGGGAAAGGGAATGTCCAAATCATCCCCAGAGAGGGAAGAAAGAGGACAAGCCTCAGGTACCAGTTGCCTGTAACTGGACAAGAAACTGATGGATGGGGCCATGGGGCTCCCTGCCTGGCTCGTCAAAACAAGATCCACATCTCCCCCCCAGGTTACACAGAATAAGGGGGGCAGCCAGTTGGGTTTTTTAATTTTTTTTATTTTTTTGAGACATAGTCTGTTACCCAGGCTGGAGTGCAGCACCGTGATCATGGCATACTGCAGCCTCCAACTAGGCACAAGCAGTCTGCCTGCCTTAGCCTCTCAAGTAGCTGGGACTAAGGCACACCTGGCTAATTCTTTTTGTTTGTTTGTAGAGACAAGGTCTCGTTATGCTGTCAGGGCTGGTCTTGAACTCCTGGGCTCAAATGATCCTCCAACCTTGGCCTCCCAAAGTGTGGCATTACAGGCATGAGCCACTGCACCTGGCCATCAGCTGAGTTTTTGATCAACACTGTAGCCATGTTTTCTGTGTTGATCACTCCTATCCAGGAGGGAATGTATATAAGGGATGTGTCTCAAAGGAAATAAAAGATTCTTGGAGCCTCCGGTCCATGAAATGGTATCTAAAACTTTGACTCATTCTTTCTTCTGTTCCCCAAATGTCCCATTCTCCTTTTGGACTTCTAAGGTTGGAGCCACAATTTCTCTAAATCAAGACAGGATAGAGGTGTTCTGAGCCCATGGCACTGCCATGCTAGCCCTAGTTCCTGGGGAAGTTCCAAACTTGGGACCTCATAAGACTCCTTGGCTAATGTGGTACTAGATAACTGTATAGCATTAGACTGCCTCTTAGCAGTAACAGGGAGGAGACTGTGCAGTTATTAATTCCTCTTGCTGTACCTGAATAAATACCTCAGGGGAAATAGGAAGTTAACATTAGGAAGGTCCATGCCCAAGCCTCTTGGTTCCACACTTTTAATCAATAGCCATATATATATATATATGTATGTATTTTTTTTTTTTTCAGAGTCTCGCTCTGTTGCCCAGGTTGGAGTGCAGTGATGCATAATCTGGGCTCACTGCAACCTCCACCTCCCGGGTTCAAGCAATTTTTCTGCCTCACCCTCCTGAGTAGCTGGGACTATCAGCGCTCACCACCACACCTGGCTAATTTTTGTATTTTTAGTAGAGATGGGGTTTCACCATGTTGCCCAGGCTGATCTCAAATTCAGGGTGATCCGCCCGCCTTGGCCTCCCAAAGTGCTGATAAGGGAGAAGACCACCCCTCATATCGTCTTATGCCCAATTTCTGCCTCCAAAGAAAGAATTAGTAAAAACTAAAAGGCAGAAGTGAAATCCACAGGCAGACAGCCTGGCGGTGCACCCTGGGCCTGGTAGTTAAGGATTGACCTCTGACAATTGGTTCTGTGATCTATAGATTACAGACATTGTATAGAAAAGCACTGTGAAAATCCCTATCCTGTTTTGTTCCAATCTTATTACCGGTGCATGCAGCCCTCAGTCATGTACCCCCTGCTTGCTCAGTTGATCACGACCCTCACACGCACTCCCTTAGAGTTGTGAGCCCTTAAAAGGGACAGGAATTGCTCACTCTGGGAGTTCGGCTCTTGAGACGGGAGTCTTGCCGATGCCTTCGGCTGAATAAACCCCTTCCTTCTTTAACTAGGTGTCTGAGGAGTTTTGTCTGCAGCTTGGTCCTGCTACACTGGAATTACAGGGGTGAGCCACCACACCCGGCCTAATAGCCATACTTCTAACTCTATTTGAGAAACTCTCAAATTAGCAATACCAAGTGTTACTTGGTTTCTTCCCCTAATGGGGCCACTAATTTTATTGCTCTTACTACTGTTGTTTGGTCCCTGCATCTTTAACCTCTTCGTAAAATTCGTATCTTCTAGATTAGAAAAATTTCAACTGTAGGTGCCTTTGCGACCTATCCTGGGAGATCCTAAAACATATTTAGTTTTAGTGCCTAGAGATTTTCACTCCTCTAACATCTCTGGATACAGTGTCCCTGGATCAACATGAAGAAGTTACAAAAGAATGCCCTCTGACCCTGCCTCCTAAAGAATTTACTTGTGCTAATAAAATTGCTATTGATCAAAACCTGTGTTCTTGGGAAGAGTCGTCTGTTACTCTCCAGGTGAATGAACCCTGGGTTTTCTGGTGGGTAACAGGGCCTGAGGGCTGCAGAGCCTGCCTGTGTAAAGGAGATAGCTACTACTCAGCCCCAGCCCATAGCTGGCATGTAAAAATTCAGGCTTGGCGTTGCCAGAGTATCTAAATGATCAAGAAGTCCAGATTTTTTATTTTCAAATATCCAAGTTTTCAGCTGTTGGCAACTGTGGTCTTATGATACATACTGTTTTTGTCTAAGGTTCCTGGCTTACAACTCCCATAGCCCTTATTACAGTCTTTTGTTATAATGTTGGGTGTGTCAGGCCTTAGGAGCCAGCCTCTGGAAGCAGAATTGCTCTGACCTTCTCTAGTCCTCCTTTCACCTGCCCCAAGGCACCACTCTAATCGCCCACCTTTTTGACTGTGGGTCATAAGAGCCTCCCTAGAGAGAGTCCTGCCCTATACCCTGGGGGAAGGAACTGCTGACATCAAGAAGCTTCCATTAAAAACCCTAGAGGACTGGGTTGGGTTTGGGGTGGGTCGAGTCAGTTTCTGGATAGCTGAACATGTGGAAGTACCTGGAGGGTGGGACTCCAGGGAGGACATGGAAACTCCATGGCCTCTTCATCTGCATCCTTTGCAATGTCCTTTAGAATAAACCAGTAAATGTAAGTATTTCCCTGAGTTCTGTGAGCTGCTCCGGCAAACTAATCAAACCCAAAGAGGCAGGCATGGGAACCCAACTTGAAGCCAGTCAGTCCTAAGTTTGGAGGCCCAGGCTTGTGACTGGTGTCTGGGAAGGTAGGTGTCAGGGTGGTGGGGACTGAGCCCTCAACCTATCTCCAGGTAGATGATGTTGGAATTGAATCAGAGGACACCCAGCTGGTGTCCATTGTAGAATTCATTGCTTGCCTGCTGATGGAGAGAAATCCTCACATATTTGGGGGTCCCAAGTGTCTGCATTCATTGTTACATCAGTGTGAGAGCCAAGGAAAAACATGGTTGAAAGTTTCCCGAACCAGCAATTAATTTTTAAAATGCACATTTTAAATTCTGCACAGGTCAAAAAACAAAAAAACAAAAAAAACCAACTGCAAGCAAGATACAGCCTGTAGGCTGTCAGTTTCCGAACAATGATTTCCAAAAAACGTGCTTTAATAATTTTTAACAATTTGGGGAGTAACCTTCAGTCACTCAAAGTATATTAAAGTTCTAAGGACCTTACCATTCCACTGATACTTATATATCTTGCCCACTATGAAATCATACAATAATGCTGCTTTAAGGATTTGAAGTAAAAGGTAATTGTTATACTAATGCTTTGGAAGACTAAAATCAAGTTCTAATATAAGATTTTTTTTGGATCAGTTCTTAAAGAGCAGCTAAAATATTCCATCAATGTGGCATAAACTTATGTCACCAGTGACTAGTACCCTTCTCAAGCTAAAGAGAACATGACTTTCTGCCAAGGAATCTACGAGGAGTCCATTAAGCATGTTAGTTCCAGTTACTTCTTAATGTGCAACCCCAGCATTTTTATTTTTTAGTCACACGGCCGGAACGATAAGACCATTAAGAGTAATAGCTGCCATAAAACCTCATAAGGCATTTTTAATAAGGCCATCAATTTCTGGCAAGACCTAAACAAAGTTAAATGTATAACCAAGCCTGTTAGCTCTGCTATCAAAGGGAACCAAGACAAAAAAATCAATTAATCATTTTATAAATGACTTACTCTGTAGTGACAGCAGGAGCTAAGGGATCAAACTCCATTACCTCGTAGTAATTAGGTGGCTGGAGATCACTTTTTGTCATCACTTTAGGCAAAAAAAGAGACCAGTAAACATACATTGTGCTTTTCGAGGAATACATGCAATTGATATTCTTTTTAAAATTTAGACTTCAAATATTAGATCCTAATAAACACAACCAGAACAGACTGGTGTTCCAATGCTACTCCCAAGTTCAACAAATCTGTATATAACAGAAAGGTTTCCAAACCTCAACTAAAGGTTCACTTACCTTAGCAGTCAAAACACAATAGTCAGTTTAACACAAGCATTTTTACAGTCTCTTATAGTCAGTCATAATGGTATCTGCCCTGAATTTGTTTCATTAGCTCAAAAATACAAAGGAGCACCTCTAATTTCTCCTATTTTCAGTTACCAACGAATCTCTGGCAGACTCATATATTCTCGTAAGTTTCCTTATTTGATGCAAATAATAAGGTCCCATGTACCTGGATGATTGCTGGGCAAAGGTGGCAGACTCTGGTTTGATGGTGCTGCTGCAGTGGTTTGTAGACTAACCGGCTGTAGAAACACTGAATTTGAATGTTCCAGAAACTGAAGAAAGCATAACACATGTTCATATAAACATTCTACATTAAGCTTTTCTTTTATTAGACTCCTACACTTCCAAGTACATTGTTCCAAGAACCATATACTTCGAACTGGACAAGAACAAGTTGTTTTTAATTATTACTTTAGTATTTTTAGGTAATCATCACTTAAGAGATTTACTTCATTTCTGCTGGGCATGGTGGCTCATGCCTGTTATCTCAGCAATTTGGGAGGATGAGGCGGGAGGATTACTTGAGCCTAGGAGTTCAAGATCAGCCTAGGAAACAGCAAGACCCCAGCTCTAAAAAAAAAAAAAAAAAAAAAAAAAAAAAAAAAAAAAAAGCTGGGCATGGTGGCTCGCACCTGTAGTCGCAGCTACCCCAGAGACCAAAGCAGGAGGATCGCTTGAGCTTAGGGGTTTGAAGCTGCAGTGAGTTATGATCATATGATCTTGCTATATATTCTAGCCTAGGTGACTGAGTGAGACTCTATCTCAAAGGCAAGAATTTACTATATGTTTGTCTGGATTTATGCCTAATGCACCCCATTTCCCATAGAAACTGAAAACAAAACAAAACAAAACAAAACATATATTGCTTTTAAAAATGAAGCAGATTCAATGGCTCAGGCCAGATTCTCTGTTGTTTCACTCTGAATATAAAATCTGAGTCCTGAGTAGGAAAAAAAAAAATCTTAAATCTATAGAGAGGCACTCAGTGACACAACAAAATCAGGACTGATAAAAGATTAAAATCATAATTAGAAATTTCTCAGAATTTTCCTCATTCATTCCACAAATATATCCTGAGTACCTATCAGCTGCCAGGCACTATTAATAAAGCAATAAAGCAGACCAAGTTCCTGCCCTGATGACGCAGACAATCAACAAATGTAAACAGATATCCAATGGCATGTGCTCTAATATAAAAGCAGAGTGGTGGGTGGGAGAGAGACTGAAGTAGAATACTGCTCTAATAGGTCGTGGTCAGGAAATGTCTCATCATTGGGGGCATTTAAGCAATGCTTGACTAAAGTGAGTCTTGTGGTTACTGAAGAGGACACAAGTTCACAGTCTCTGAAGTGGGGATGGCCAGTGTGGTTAGAACAGAGTGAGCCAAGGTAGAGAGGGGCAGGAGGTGAGGCTGGAGCGGTGACAGGTGTGGTCAGACCAGCATTTCAGGCATTTACTGAGTAAAATGGAGTGAGGAAGAAACTCATAGGTGGGTTTAGAGCAAATGAGTGACATAATATGACTTTACTTTTGAAAAGAATGCCCCAGTTTTTGTTTTGAGAACAGATTTTGAGGTGGGCAGGAGGGATGCGAAGGGAGGCAAAGGTTGAAACGGCTTCCCTTAGGGGCCACTGCAATGTCCACCTGATGGTGGCTTGGACTAAGATGCAGAAGTGGAGGTATTAAGAAGTGGCTGGATAATTGACATATTTTAAAAGTAAAAGTAAAAAGGTGGATGTCAAACACTATTACCCAAGGTTTTTGACCTATGCAGCAAAGAGTAGAGTGGCCATTGACTGAGGTGGAAAGCCTGCAGGAAGGGCAGGTTGAGAGTGGAGGCCATTGACTGAGGTGGGAAGTCTACAGGAAGGGCAGGTTGAGAGTGGAGACTGGGAAGAAATCAAGAGAAGATATTAAGTGGAAAGTGGATATATGAGTTCTGAGTTTAGAGAAGGGGTCTGACCTACAAGAGATACAAACTTGTAGGTTGTCAGAAATTGAATGGTTATTTCAAGGTATGAGACCAAAAGACCACAGAGGAATGAATGTAGATAGAGAAGTCTGAAGCCTGATCCCTGGGGTCTCCAGCAATGAAAGATCAGTAGAGGAGGAAGAGCCAGCAAAAGAGATGGAGAAGAAATGAAAGTGAGGCAGGAGAAGAACCAAAGTGACTGATGTCTGAAAGCCATGTGTGCAAGAAGGAGGAAGTGAACGATTTTGTCATTTGTTGCTGATAAATTAGATAAAATGAGGGACTATGGAACTGCAGTTCTAAATTTCATAATACAGAAGTCACCAGTGATCTTGACAAGAGTTATGTCCACAGAGTGGTAGAAGAGCGTGTCTGAAGTCTGTCAAAGAGAATACAAGCAAAGGAAGTGGAGACAGCAATTACAAACTCCAAAAAAATTTTGATCCTTAACCATCTTGCCAACAGGGGCTGTGCATCAACACAATACTGAGCAGAACATGGGAATTAATGACCGTGAGTTCTTTTCTGGCCACAAGAATCTGCTGACTAGGTGCACTGCTAGAAAAGAATCTTGTTACTTACGTTATCATATGCGTGGCTTGAGGTGAGGTTTTGGCTGATCCTTTGGGAAAACCTAGGATAGTGTGATAACACAGAATGATTACCCTACAGTGAGAACACAAATGCAAAAAGTAAGATCATTTTCCTAGTCTAAAAACAAAACCTAAAATGTACCTTCAGACCGCATAATGTGTCATTTTGTAATAACTATTTATAAAACAATTGGTTTTTCAGTGCACATCAGGTTATGATGCCATGGGCAGTGGGAGCCCTGAGACTGTGGAGTATGCACACAACACTAAGAACAGAGCCTTTAGTCTTTCCATCAGAGTAGCTGCCACCCCATCGTGTCCTAAAGGATGAGAAGTAGTATAGAACACAGGTTAACAAGAAAGCTGTGAGGGTTCCAGTCCAGGATAAAGCGGAGCAAACGTACTGCACCCTGTCTCTCCACTGAATGTCACTTAAAGGTGGACAGAATGCACAGAGCAACTATTTGAGGACTCTGAAATAGGAGCAGCCTCATTGGGAAAGAAGATCAGAATTCAAGTATCACTGAACTATTGGTGAATTTACCGTTTTCTGTCCCTTCGTATTTCCTGACCAAATGCAATGCAGCCTGAACCCTAGGCATCAATGAGAACAGGCAGAGCTCTAGGAGAAGCCTCATTCTCAAGGAGCAGGAAAGGGAAAATAATCCTAACACTTAGAATGTGGAAATCTCTTGTCCCATTTTTGTCCTCTTCTCTCTGTTCTCTCACACCCCAAACCACAGGCAACCCCAAAGTGGCTGTAGCGACAGCAGAGGCAATGGGACCTGTAGGAAACTGAAACAGTGAGAAGAATCTTCTTCTTCAATAGGAGCTGTGATACCCACAGCTTTTTTCCTTTCTCCTGCCATTTAGTTACAGACATAAGCATAGTCAAGGAAATGTGTGGTATCATAGGGTAACTAAAGCTCCAGCTTTATGACTGGAGAAACAAAAACGGGAGTCCCAGGAAACTAGAAAGTGCCAGATAAATCACAATGATGGAGGACTCAGGAAAACAACCCCATGAAGTTGTTTATGAAATACTGAGCTCAGCCCCCAGATCCCACCTCAGTCACGATGCCAAAAATGGTGACAAGTGAACAAACCACCTGCCATCTGGACCTTAGATTGACCATAGGATGGAACATACATAAGACATATCTGAAGGGCACTGCAAAGGCTTTGAAAATGTAGCTGACATTGGAGCCACCCCCCATAGAAGAAGGGTAAAATTGTGGTATGAATCTAGCCAGGTTGTTTACATACTAAAATAAAAACATCAGCATTCTTGATATGATTTAAATTAAGACCAAGAGTCTCCTAATAAAACATAAAAAATGCCCAAGATAGAATCCAAAATTATGAGGCATTTGAAGAACCATGAAAACTTCAGCTTGCATGAGAAGACAATAACAGATGTCAATGCCAAGAGGACACAGATGTTAATTATCTCAGAGATATTTAAGGCAGCTATTGTACACATGCTCCAAAGAACTGCAAACAATCTTTAAAAAAAAAAATCACGGAAAAATAAAGTCACAGCAAAAACACAAAATATAAAGAACCAAAATGAAATTTCAGAACTAAAACCCCAATAACTGAATTAAAAAAAAAAACTTACAGAATGAGCTCAATAGCAAAATGGAAATGACAGAGGAAACAGTCGGTGAACGTGAACATAAATCACAACGTATCCAATCTAAACAGAGAGAAGAATAAAACAGACCAACAAACAGGACCCCAAACACCTATGAGACAATGGCAGAGGTCTAAAATTTGTGTCATCAGGGTTCCGGCAGGAGAGCAGAAAGATTGTAGTTCTGAAAAAAAGACTAAAAACATCACAAGTTTGGTGAAAGACATAAAGCCACAAACCACATTCAAGAAGTTCCATTAGTGGGTTAAATGGTGGCCCCCCAAAAGCTATGCTCATGTCCTAATTCTCAGAATCAGTTTCTGAGGACCAGCAACTTTTTGACAGTCACCCAAGGGATTTTTATGCATACTGAATTATTAGATCCAGTAGGCTACAGATTAAAACAGGCAACTATTAGCTGAAATTTGACTCTTAATGAATTTTATAGATACTTGTTGTTAATGGGATTTTATCTGTATTATTCTTTCTCATATTACCCAACAAGATTAGCAAGACAACTATAACAGAATCACCGACTTTAAACCACATTATTTACCAAGCAACTTCAATCTGCCTATATGTCACCATTTACTTGTATTGTATGTAGCCAAGACACGAGGTAGCCAACCAAAGAAACTGACCTAACTCAGTATCTTCATGAGAGAGCCATTGACACTTTATCATTTCCCAACACATGAATCCTTTCTTCTCTTCCTCCCTTATATTTTGCTCTTTTTTCTTCCCAGTTTGATTCTTCTTTTTCATTTTCCTCCCTCTGCCCCTCCCTCTTTTAAATATAGAAAAGTAATTCAGTGATTGGGTACACAAGTATTTAAACAAAACACTAGGCAACTTTTTAAAAAATCTAAATCCACTGATATAAACACACTGCCAAAATATGTTAAGTGAAAAACAAAAGCAAGGTTCAGAACAGAGTGATAGTATGCTGCATTTTATTGAGTAATGGAGAAATTCATATTCATATTTGCCTACAGACACTATGGAAGGACAAATTAGAACCTAACAAAGTAATTATCTGGGTGGGAGTAGAGCGTGACACTAGGGAAAGGGAAAGAGGGAGGATGAAGAGGGAATGAGAACAAGAATTGTCTTATACAACTTTTTATATTGTTTTGATAGCTGAATAATGAAAATGTATTGCCTATTATCTAAAATATATACACTTAAAAGGAAAAAAGCTATTGACATTGGCATAAGGCAAATTCAACTGCTATTTATTCTATCCTGCCTCTTCTGGAACTTACATAACCACTCTTTCACTCTTTTTCATTATTTTCCTTCCTGTATCATTCTTGTTTCTTTATGTGAATAGAGGCAAATATTAATATATATTCTTATTTCCAACTTGCTTACACAAATGCAATATATTACACACACACTACTTAGCACCTTTTTTTCCTACTTAGCAATAAATATATTGGTGATTATTTTATCCCCCAGCTATATAGTAATATGTTGTACAGATGTTTAACAGTACCCAACTGATGGATACTTGAGTTGTTTCCAATTACTTGCTATTGCCCAAAATGTTGTAAAGAATAATCTTGTAAACACCTAACTCTGTATAAGTGTGGTATAAATTTATACACATAAGATTACAGATTGAAAGAAATAAATGCATTTATAATTTTAATAGATATTGCCACTTGCCCCTAGAAGAGTTACATAAATTTTGTCATAGTAACTGTCTTTCCATAGCCAACAAAGTATGTTATGAAATATTGGTACTTTTGCCACCCTGAGAAGTAGAAAGCGATTTCTTATTAGACTTTAATTTACATTTCTCTGTAAGTAAAGTTGAACATCATTGCATATGTTTATAGGTCATTAATATTTCTTTTTAATACTGTACTATCAGAAAACCTGATGGGTGGACGCAGTGGCTCACATCTTGTAATCCTAGCACTGTGGGAGGCCGAGGCACCTGGATCGCTTGAGCCCAGGTGTTTGAGAATAGCCTGGGCAACATGGTGAAACCTCATCTCTACTAAAAACACAAAAATTAGTAGCGCATTGTGGCATACGCCTCTTATTCCAGCTACTCAGGAGGTTCCAGCTACTCTATCAGGTTTTATTAGTCCAAGTTTAATAATGGACTATCAGTCCATCAGACTTGCTACTTACTGGCTATACAAACTTGGGCAAGTTCTAGTTCCTTCAACAGAGAAATGACCAAGAAGTCGCAGTTTCTTTTCGTGTATGATGGGAATAATGATAAAGGCCGGTGTAGTGGCTCACTTTAGGAGGCCAAGGCGGGAGGATCACCTGAGGCCTAGAGTTCAAGACGAGGTTGGGCAACAAAGCGAGACCCCATCTCTACAAAAAAATTTAAAAATAAGCCTAGCCCAGTATGGTGGTGCACACCTGTAGTCCCAGCTATTAAGAGGCTAAGGTGGGAGTATCCCTTGGGCCCAGGAGTTTGAGGCTGCAGTGAGTTATGATGGCGCCACTGTACTCCAGCCTGAGTGACAGAGCAAGACCCTGACCTAACATCACTGACCTAAGTACTTTAGTGAAGATTAGATGAAATAAACAAAACTAGCTTAACTGAGTGCCTGCCACACAGCAAGTGCCCTGTAACTGATGGGGCCATTACTCTTAATTTTCAACCTCATTGCTTTTCTGCCTCCTTTATCATTGTATTTCCCCTGTTCTCCCCCATCTCCTGTTACCACTAAAAATAATAGAAAGGGACAATTTATTGAAGGCTTACTATGTATCAAGTGCTATATTAGGAGTTTTGCATATAGCATCTCACTGAATCTTTGTAAGAATCCTAGAAAATATTCTTAGAAGAAAAATGAACATTTATAGTGGCTAAATAACTCATCTAGGTTATATGGCTAGCAGGAAGTAGTGCCGAGATTCTAACTCAGGACTGTCTGATTCTTAAGTTCTATTTTTTGCTATTTTATCATGTTTTCTTTTCTTTTTTTTTTTCTGAGACAGGGTCTTGCTCTGTCACTCAGGCTGGAGTGGCGCAAACTGCACTGCACTGCAACATCTACTGCCTAGATTCAAGTGATTCTTATGCATCAGCCTCCCAAGTAGTTGGAATTATAGGCATATGCCACCATGCCCAACTAATTTTTATATTTTTACTCGAGGTGAGGTTTCACCATGTTGCCCAGGCTGGTCTCAAACTCCTGGGCTCAAGCGATCCATGTGCCTTGGCCTCCCAAAGTGCTAGGATTACATATGTAAGTCACTGGGCCCAGCCATCAGGTTTTCTTAATTGTAAGGAATCCAAATGTCATATTAGTTCTGCAGTGTTACTGACATACTTACAGGGGTATTTCTGTATTCTCCAAGGCTAGCAAGTCCATCTGTGGATGAAGACTGCGTTTTAAGTTGTTTGTAACATCAGAACTTGGAGAGCTGAAATCTAAAACACAAAATGGACTTGTTTGGCTTTAAAACATTTTGTCAGTCAGTTATTATGCTGGATTTTCTACAGTAAAACAAAAGAAAAAAGAAAAAAAAAAAAAAAGAAAACCCACCAAATAAAAGAGATTAATTTAGATATTTCTGTCACCATAAAATAATGAGATTTCCTAGCTCTAAGAGAAATTAAAAAGCATCATTTATGATAGGTAGAGAGAGAAAGAATTTCCCTGCCACGAGAAGAAGTTGTTGTAAGGGTAAGAAATATTATTGTATTGGATTTTCTAAAATCCCAAGCTGATCCAGAATGGAAAGGATTTTATATCTTGTTCTGCCCAGTACAAAAGTAAATAGTTATAGTACATACTGAGCTCTACCTTCACCTCAAGCTCCAGTCCATAATCTTTTTTTTTTTTTTTTGAGATGGAGTTTCACTTTGTCACCCAGACTGGAGTTCAGTGGCACGATCTCGGCTCCCCACAACCTCCACCTCCTGGGTTCAAGTGATTCTTCTGCCTCAGCCTCCTGAGTAACTGGAATTATAGGTGCCCACCACCGCTCCTGGCTAATTTTTGTATTTTTAGTAAAGAGGGGGTTTTGCCATGTTGGCCAGGCTGGTCTCTAACTCCTGACCTCAGGTGATCCACCTGACTTGGCCTCCCAAAATGTTGGGATTACAGGTGTGAACCACCGTGCCTGGCCTCCAGGCCATAATCTTAAGTGAGATACCCCAAAGGGAATAATTACTTTCCCCTCTGAAAATTCTCTATTAAAAACTCAGGAAAACTCTCCAATGTAACTGACTCTACACATCCCACTAGCCTACATAAACAAGTAGCCAACATTTTAGAACTGGGTAGAGATCTAAGAAAACCACAAATTCAGTGATACTGAATATTTTTACTCTGGAAACAGCAGATGACATATGAGAAAAACAAACTGCTTTTAATTTGGCAAAACTGGATTTCAGCATTTGTCATCATCCTCATTTTGTAATTTACCAAACCCTTGTTGGGAATAAGGACAGCAGAAGATAACAAGTTAGGTAAGATAGGTAACTCTTTTATAAATGTTTATAAAATGCATTGTAGCAGAGCTTACATCACAACTTGGAGAGCTGTAACAAAGCTTACAATGCATTTTATAAACATTAGTTTGTTAATCTTGACAACTACCCTTTAAGGCAATCATTGTTCCCATTTTATAAAGTGAGAGTCTTAAAGGTTAGGTGGCTGAGAGGTGGCAGAACTGGCATTTCAACTTGGATTTTTCTGACTTTAAAGCCTGTGTTTTTCCTTCTTCATTTCACAACCGCTTGGTTCATACCTTATAATTTCTAAATTTCTCCGCTTGCATCAGAGATACTCCCTTACCTGATGCTGAGGTATAGCAGAAAAGTCCAATGATAATAGTGTGTAGGTTCAGAGTAGACTTTAAGTATTGGCCATTGGGCTGAAAAGCCTCTACAAAGCAGGCCAGGTGAATTCCATGAAATTCTAAGTGAGTAGGATGAGTTTCAAGGACCTCCTCCCCCAGACACATCCCATTGCTATACCGGGTTTGACTCAACCATTTGTCAGGAAGTAATCACATCTCCTAACATAGTGCTCTGACATTCAAAGCACTGACATTCAGTCCTTCTTAGGTGGTATTTAATCATGTAATTAAGGAGAACTGTTTCACATCAAGCTCTTCTGCTGGTCTGAAAAGACCTGAGTGTTTATTTACTTAAGTCTGAAAGTTGATTATTCATGGTGTTGAGTTCTCCCAGAGTGTCCCTAGGAATCCGGGGACTGGGACTTAGGTCGAGGAGATCTTGAGATGGGGCAGAAGGCTCACTGGTAGTCTGAAAACAAAGCAAAAAAAAAAAGAAGTGTCATGTAGTTTATCATAGCTTTCTCCCCATACTTTCTCCTTTGTAGAGGGGAGGATCCTATTTGGATGCATTTTAAGGAAGAATTCTCCATTCAACCAACGGGCAACATTAGTATGAATCCCATCTTAACCACCTACATACATTCCTGCTTCTTATTAATAACTTAATAACATTAACTTTACATTACATTACATTAACAGTTTAACATTAACGTTAACTTAATAACATTAAGTTATTAAGGCAAGTAATCTATACCATTAAAACCACTCCAAATAATCAATGCATATCTCCCTCTTTTTAAGACTTGTTTTAGGTAACTTGCTTCTTACTGTAATTGGCAAAATGTTCAATTGTTTATTTTATAACGTTTCTAATCACTTACACTGGTGGCTTCCTTCTGGTTATTTTGCTCCAAAATCCTTTGTTGGTTTCTAGTAAACCTGTTTAAATGATCAAAATGCATGTGTTTTAAAAAAATATATGAAAATGCTATAAAATTAACAATTATTAATACACAAATTATTTAGGAATAAAAACAATCAGCCTCATCCTCACACAATTACAAGTAAAAAACTTTTAATAACTTTTTTCCAGCTTACAGAGTATTCATACCCTCAGAGAAAACTGTGAGAAAATAGAAAAGTATTAAAAAAATCTCATCACCCAGAAATTGTTAAATCTATTAACATTATTCCAGTATTTCATCTATAAGTGCATCTATTTTTAAACTTTGTTAAAATGATACTTTACATAATTCTGTATCCTAATTTGATTATGCTGTGAGAATTTTCTAGCTGAAATACAATTTTTAATGGCTATATTTTACCTTATGAATCTATCACACCTTTAACCACTCTTACTATTAGCAATTTTTGTTTTCTATTTTGCCATTATAAGTAATTTTCCAAAATATTCAAATATATTTAAAGTATTTTCACTATTTCACTGTGTATTTTTATAAGATACTTAATACATACCAAAAAATTGACCTTCTACAACTCTGATTTAATTTTACATTGTTTGTCCACTGAGAGTAAAGGAGTATAAAGGTAAAAGACCAGAGAAGTTGAAGGCAGAAGTCCAAGGTTCAAGTGTCAGTGTTAGTACCTTGTAGCTACATGACTAAGGAGATGACTTCCTGAACCTTGGTCCCCCAGCTGCTAAGAGGGAATAACATTTGAACTATTTCCTCAGAAAGTTATTTTCAGGGGCAAAACTAGATAGCACAGGTGGATGAATGTGGAAATGCTTTGCAAACTGAGATTTGCTTTAGAAACATACAGTATCACTGTTAAGACAATTTGACTTCATGATCCCAAACACTTTAAAGTGTAAGTTTATACTGAATCGGGCCTCTGAGCCCAAGCCTACAGGTATACATCCAGATGACTTGAAGCAACTGAAGAATCACAAAAGAAGTGAAAATGGCCAGTTCCTGCCTTAACTGATGACATTACCTTGTGAAATTCCTTCTCCTGGCTCAGAAGCTCCCCCACTGAGTACCTTGTGACTCCTGCCCCTGCCCTCCAGAGAACAACCCCCTTTGTAATTTTTCACTACCTACCCAAATCCTATAAAACTGCGCCACCCCTAACTCCCTTTGCTGACTCCTTTTTCTGACTCAGCCCGCCTGCACCCAGGTGAAATAAACAGCTCTATTGCTCACACAAAGCCTGTTTGGTGGTCTCTTCACAGGGATGCGCGTGACAGAATCTGCACACACAGTTTAATGATTTTTCAAAAACATGTGCTTTTAAATTCCACCTAGTTAAGCCAGGAACCGTGGCTCATGCCTGTAATCCCAGCGCTTTGGGAGGTTCGAGACAGGTGGATCACTTGAGGTCAGGAGTTTGAGACCAGCCTGGGCAACATGGTGAAACCCCATCTCGACTAAAAATACAAAAATGAGCTGGGCGTGGTGGCGCATGTCTGTAATTCCAGCTACCAGGGAGGCTGAGACAGAAGAATCACTTGAACCTGGGAGGCAGAGGTTGCAGTGAGCCGAGATCATGCCACTGCACTCTAGCCTGGGCAGTAAAGCAAGAGTCCATTTAAAAAAAAAAAAAAAAAAAATCCATCTAGTTATAACATTAGCTTCTTGTGTTCTAGTCAGTTATGTGCTGGGTATGAACAACTTTCCTAGATCAAGCCCTAAGTGACAAATTGCAGTTTCTTTATTTGCACAACTATTCCCTGGATGTAATGAGCAGATACTTTGGGGGATGTTGGAATAGGGTGAATATATTTTGCAAGTGGATGGATATGAATCTTTAGGGGCCAGAGCGTGGGCTGTGATAGGTAGAGTAACACCCACCCTCACAAAGGTACCCACATCCTAGTCAACACAACCACTGAATATGTTAGGTTACATGGCAAGGGGAAATTAAAGGTTGAAAAAAGAATGAAGTTTGCTACTGTTAAAGGAAAATAAATCTCAGGACCCCAAAATCACTAAGCCAAAGGGAAAAGTCAAGCTGGGAACTGCCTCAGGCAAATTTTATTCCTAACTAATATAGCTACAAAGATAAAAAGGTACCTACCTCTCTCACAATTTGCCCAAGAGAAAACTCCTTGTGGGCCTCAAGATCTTTACCCTAAAACAGTTCTGTTGAATCTCACCTTGGCAATATAAACTGATAGCTTATCTTCACAAGTACAGGACAAAGGACTGAGTCCTCTGCCCTACTGCTTATGTAGAAATGCAGATTCACTGAGCCAGACTAAGGTATGAGTGACTATTCCTCTAGCCCCTTCTCACATGTAAATTGTGTATTCTGTGAAAGGTTTATCAAAGACTCAAAAGAATGCAACCATTTGTTGCTTATCTACTTATCACCTGGAAGCCCCCTTCCCTGCTTTGAGTTGTCCCACCTTTCTAGATGGAACCAATGGACATCTTACACATATTGACTGATGTCTCATGTCTCCCGAAAATGTATAAAACCAAGCTGTGGATGGCCGGGTGCGGTGGCTCACGCCTGTAATCCCAGCACTTTGGGAGGCCAAGGTGGGTGGATCATGAGGTCAAGAGATCGAGACCATCCTGGCCAACATAGTGAAACCCTGTATCTACTAAAAATACAAAAATTAGCTGGGCGTGGTGGTGCACACCTGTAGTCCCAGCTACTCAGGAAGCTGAGGCAGGAGAATCGCTTGGACCCAGGAGGCGGAGGTTGCAGTGAGCCGAGATTGTGCCACTCCACTGCAGCCTGGTGACAGAGCATGACTCTGTTTCAAAAAACAAAACAAAACAAAAAACCAAGCTGTGCCCCCACCACCTTGGGTGCATGTTGTCAGGACCTTCTGTGGCTATGCCACAAGTGCATCCTTAACCTTGGCAAAATAAACTTTCTAAATTCATTGAGACCTGTCTCAGATGCTTTTGGTTCACATTAGTAAGCTGCCCTTAATTGGGAGATTATCCGGTAATGTACAGATAAGCCCAGTGTAGTTATAAAGGTCCTTAAAGGTGGAAGAGAGAGGCAGAAGTGGAAGTAAGAGTGATATGATACAATCAGGCCTGAACTAGACACTGTTGGCTTTGAAGATGGAGAAAAGGGGCCATGAGCCAAGGAAAGTGAACAGCCTCTAGCTGCTGCAAAAGGTAGGAAGATGGATTCTCCTCTGGAGCATCCAAAAGTAGATAAAACAGGATAAGCCACTAAGTTTATGGTAATTTGTGACAGCAGCCAGAGAAAACTAGGAGACAAGTATCTTTTCTAGAGGCAAGAGTTTCTCTCTGAATCTTAGGATGTAAGTGTTTCACAGTTGTTCTGGCACACACGGTTCAAAGCCTAGTCAGAACAAGCTGTTCATAGAAGTAATCCAATCTCCTGAGAGCTAGACCAAATAAACACAAGTTCCCCCTCAGAGGAAGCCTTTAGGCAGTGGTCTTATGGTTTGCAATAGAATTCTCCAAAATGAAAGCCAGAAGGCAGCACTCTACTGAAAACGATGTGGTTTTCCTTGGATATTTTTTTGTTTATAAAAATGTGTTCCACAGAAAACAAGAGTAACAATTGTGAGTTTCTTCAGTGCTAAAAAAGAAAGCATGGTGCCCAGGCGAGGTGGCTCACGCCTGTAATCCCAGCACTTCGGGAGGCCGAGGAGGGTGGATCACCTGAGGTCAAGAGTTCAGGACCAGCCTGGGCAACATGGTGAAACCCTGTTTCTACTAAAAATACAAAAACTACACGGGCATGATGGTGTGTGCCTGTAATCCCGCTACTTGGGAGGCTGAGGCAGGAGAATTGTCTGAACCCAGAAGGTGGAGGTTGCAGTGAGCCAAGATCGTGCCACTGCACTCCAGCCTAGGCACTCCATCTCAAAAAAAAAAAAAAAAAAAAAAAGAGAGAAAAAGAAAGAAAGGAAGCATGGTTCCTAGGCTTACATCTTCAGTCGATGCCCTTCTCTGAATACACAGTAAATATGAGACAGTAAAGGAAAGACACTACCATTTCATAGCTCCTGGTTTTTATGTTTCTCTTTTTTGAGACAGGGTCTCACTCTGTTACCCAGGCTGGAGTGCAGTGGCATGATCTTGGATCACTGCAACCTCTGCCTCCTGGGCTCAAGAGATGCTCCCACCTCAGCCTCCTAAGTAGCTGGGACTAAAGGCGTGTGTCACCATGCCTAGCTAATTTTAGTAATTTTTTGGTAGTGATAGGGTTTCACCATGTTGCCCAGGTTGGTCTCAAACTTCCTGAGCTCAAGCAATCCGCCCACCTCAGCCTCCCAGGGTGCTGGGATTACAGGTGTGCACCACCATTCTTGGTCCACAGCTACTGGCTTTATTTTATGGATTCTCTTAATTCACTCAAGATAAGTGGGAAGAAAAACCTAGTCAATAAATTTAAAGGTTAAATGGGACACTGGTGCAAAGGAAGAGAAGAAATTACTATTTAATGGACGTCAATGTGCTAGCACTCTACTAGGTGTTTTCATATATATTATCTCATTTAATCCTCAAAAAAGCCCAACCCTCTAAAAAGGTATTATTATCCTATTTAATACATCAAAAAAAAAGAAAGAAAAAAACTTAAATCTTAGAAAAGTTATGCAACTTATCCAAAATCATCAGCTAGATTTGAATCCAGGCCTGTTCACCTCTTTCCTTTATGTCAGACTGGTCTCATTCTTTATCAGCTGATTAGAAATACAGTCACTGTGCAAGTAGAGATTCCCAGTAATTCTCAACAGAAACAGTGCCCCTAAGGGTGTCTTAACATGTCATTTTTTAATTATTTCTCTTAGAGGTGGGATTTCACTCCATCACACGGGCTGGAGTGCAGTGATGTGATCATAGCTCACCACAGCCTCAAATTCCTGGTCTCAAGCTATCCTCCCACCTCAGCCTCTCTAGTAGCTGGGCTATAAGCACCTACTAGAACCACCACACCCAGCTAATTTTTTTATTTTTTATTTATTTATTTGAGACAGAGTCTCACTCTGTTGCCAAGGCTGGAGTGCAGTGGTGTGATCTTGGCTCACCGCAACCTCCACCTCCCCTTCAAGCAATTCTCCTGTCTCAGCCTCCTGAGTAGCTGGGACTACAGGCATGCACCACCATGCCCAGCTAATTTTTTTGTATTTTTAGTAGAGATGGGGTTTCACTATGTTGGTTAGGCTGGTTTCGAACTCCTGACCTCAAATGATTTGCCCGCCTTGGCCTCCCAAAGGGCTGGGATTACAGGCGTGAGCCACCACACCCAGCCGTATTTTTTATTTTTTGTAGAGACAAGGTCTTACTATGTTGTCAGGGCTGGTCTGGAATTCCTGGGCTCAAGTGATCCTCCTGCCTCGGCCTCCAAAAGTACTGAGATTATAGGTGGGAGCCACCATGCTGGGCTGAAATGTCACTTTAACTAGGAGAAAGACCTCTGGCGTTTACTGAGTAGGAGCCGCACAAGGGAAAACTGTCCTACCCCACATGCCAATACCTTTCCTATTGAGAATGGAGGATCTAGAAAGAGGGGTTCCTTGTAGGCACTCTGATAAGAATGCTGAGTAATTGGTGGTGAAAGTAGAAATGGAAGAGGGGTAAAGAGGGTACATGATCTGCTCACCTCTCATATCCAAGGATGGCATTATTCAAATCCTCATTCACCTGAATTAGCTCAACAGTTACATCTTCATTCTCCACCACCACAAGCAGGTCCATGATCCTCTCCTGCATCTCCCGACCTGTTTTATAGAGTTTCTGTCAAAGAAAGGAGAGAGATTTCTTATTCCACACCTGGAACATTCTATAAAGACATCTGACTCACCAATCTGTGCATACCTACAGTCACCTCCACCGTTAAGTCGCCTGTGGGGCACTACCAAAGTACTTAACTATAAACAGCTTATCCTTCCTATTGGAAGGCAGTGAGTCATAAACTGATTATATTTTCCTTTAAAAATCAGAATAGGTGTCAGAAGAATAATATGGTACATTGAAAATAATGCTGGACTAAAACCCAGAAGTGCTGTATGGGAATTCTAAATGTAGTGCTTATTAGTTGTGCCATGTTGGGGAAGAAAAAAATAAATTAAATAAACATGTTTTTAAAATCTCAGTTTCCTCATTGATAAATGAAAATTATACCCCTTGCCACATCTACCTCAAGGGTTGACATAAAAATCAAATGAGATGTGTGTAATGAGGAACTCTATAACTATAAAGCATAAACATAAAATGTTATTGCATTATTAGTGGTAGTAGAAGTAGTTAAAATACATTTACAGTGGCATTATTTTTTTCCTGTTATGTTGTACTTAAACATTTAAAGTTTATAGTTATATCGCATTTTGAGGCAAACTAAAACAGGATTAACAAACAAATCATGAATATCCTTATTTGGACTACCTAGAAATACTGCATTAAACCATGATTCCACCTCCCAAACCCATTTTTTTTTTTTCTCTCATAAGCATCACAGCCATCTACGTCAGACTTACTGATCCAGAATCTCCAGGCTGGGGGTCTGAAAATCTACATTTTTTTTTAAAACAAGCACTCCAAAGTGTTTCTTATGTACACTGATATTTAAGAACTGCTGCCTTACAACTGACTTTTTTTCCAGGCACACCTTTGATTAACCTGAGGTGCATAAAACTGGTATTAGCCGGGCGCGGTGGCTCAAACCTGTAATCCCAGCACTTTGGGAGGCTGAGACGGGCGGATCACGAGGTCAGGAGATCGAGACCATCCTGGCTAACACGGTGAAACCCCGTCTCTACTAAAATACAAAAAACTAGCCGGGCGCGGTGGCGGGCGCCTGTAGTCCCAGCTACTTGGAGGCTGAGGCAGGAGAATGGCGTAAACCCGGGAGGCGGAGCTTGCAGTGAGCTGAGATCCGGCCACCGCACTCCAGCCCGGGCGACAGAGCAAGACTCCGTCTCAAAAAACAAACAAACAAACAAACAAAAAACTGATATTAATATTTCCTCAATCCCACCTTGGCTAGAGTTTGTCTGTGTAATAGTACATTAACATCAGGCAAAAACACAGGGATGCTGCTTCTCTCAAAATGAAAGCAATAGAACTTCCTTAAACACCGCACAATCACTTCGGCTGACTTTTTCCCCTCAAGAAAGAAAGATCTGCTGAAAAATGTATGTATGCTTCATGAAACCATTCAGAATCTCAAACAATCTATTACAAGACTGCTGACAGGAAATCTCTAAACAAATAAATCAAACTATTACTAACTGGCGTTTAGACTCAGAGGTAAAAGCCACTACCCTCTACAAAATCATAACAACAAATATTTAAAAGACAACATGACATAAAGAGAAAAAAAAGGTGAGTTAGACAGATGATAGACTTTCCGATTTTAGACTTGCAATGTGCAGCCAGAAAAACCATCCCATTTGCCAACCACAGGGCCATCTTCAGGAACAGTATAGTGTAGGGGTCAACAGTGTTGTTCTTAAAGCTCCAGACAGTAAACATTTTCTGCTTTGTGGGCCATCTAGTCTTTGCTGCAACTACTCAACTCTGCCACTATAGTGTAAAAGCAACCCTGGAAAATATATAAATAACTGGGTGTGGCCATCTTCTAATAAAACAGATATACGTGGCAGGCTAGATTTGGCTCCTTTATATACCCCTGGTATAATGCAAAGAGAAAACTTTGGACTCAGATGCCAAACACATCTCCCATATATATGCCTGCTATGGAATTTGGGGAAATGTGGCTAAAATTTAGCCTTAGGTTTTGTTGTTGCTGTTTTGTTTTGTTTGTTGTTTTTTTCCATCTATAATACAAGGAAAACAGCTATCTTGTAAGGTTGTTGTAAGAATTGGCAGTGGTGTCATTGAAACCCCACAGTGTCTGGCACACAGAGGTAGTCGGTAGTAAATAAATGTATTATGGGTGCTTGACAAGGTGTCACTAGAAGCTCAACTAGATAACGAATACAATCCTGTAATACGCTATTATCCAGGATCCGATCTTCTACAAAAGAAAGAATTAAGAATGGCATTTAATATAACCCCCAGAATGAATGAGAACTTTTCCTTTATTCTTGCTTTGCAGAGTGTACAGAAATTGTTCTTCTTGTTGCTCACTGGCAGCCTTGCTAGAGCAATGTTAAGATCAAGGGAATTCAATGGCTGATACCTATGACAAAAATGTAGAAATTAATTGAAATGAATTTGAAGCCAACATCAATAGCCCTCAGTCACATGAAGACACTCCCTTTGCCCTTTCAAGAGACAGATGGAATGGAAACATGAAAGGAATAGCACATCTCAACAGGTCTGCAAAGAAGAATGTGAAAAACCTCTTCAAAAGCCAGCCCACTCTGATCTTTGCAATTGATGTCTGTCTCAGAGGAGGGCCAAGCCACCTGGAAACACCCAAGATCAAGTCCATGGACAAAAGGATAGGTCAGAGTTGCCCATGGCAGGTACTTGCAGGACTGTGGATGTGGGGAGCCGGGGGGGTGGGGGGCAAGTCAAAATACAGAGCAACAGCTGCTGGTGCATATGTCCATCACGGAGACCCTGGAATTGTCTCCTTTTATACAGTATAAAAGCAAAGGCAAGCTTCTAAGTTAAAGTGAATTTAACAATCAATTCAAAAGTCTTTGGAGCAAAACAAAAAGGAGCTCATTAAGAGATTCCTCTTCTGATATGCAGATGGCTCTTACTCCTCCATAGGGCACTCAGGAATTAAGGAACGAGATCCCTCTGCACTTTCAATTCCAACTATAGTCATCCCACATTGACCAACAGAGGGCAACTCAATAAAAGAAACACAAAAATGCTTGAATATCTATCTCGAAAGAGCCAAAACAGGAAGAAATGTGTTTGCTTTAAAAAGTCTCTGGAAATACTATCTGTATGGCAATATCCCTATTATTAGCCCATAGCGTATTTTCTTCATCCCAATATTCCCCACTCAGAGTGCAAGAAACCCCAATATCTCTATCTGCTCAAAGTAAATACTCTCTCCACTTACTCTAAAACTGAACATTCTTCAGCTTAACTTGCTTATATAGTCTCTTTTTCCTTATACAGGCTTCAGTCAAATGACAAATTGTCAGCATAATCCTTAAGAAAAGCATTAACATGTTAAAGCCCTTCCAACTCGTCTTTCCAACAAAACAGTGTTTGCAAAAAGTACAGGACTTGGTTGCTGCCTTCAAATTGCTTCCTATACCCACAGGAAAACACAATAGGTTAGCCAGGTATAATAGAAAGTTAGTCCTGGGTTCAAAATGAGAAGCTAGTTGGTCTAATGGATACAACATAAGCTCATAAGAATGAAGTTCTCCTTCCAGCTCTACCACTTGTCACGGTGTGGGCAATTATTCTTTCTGCATATGCAGCCTCATCTGCAAAGGAAGGGAGATGGACTCAAAGAGGCTGACAGTCCCTTCTACTCTTAATATCTTACACAATTCTGAATGGTAAAGACAAGAATGGTCTGGGAGGATGGCTTTCTTTTTCCTATTCTCAGGAATTTTTTTTTTTTTCCAACTGGTTACAATCCTCATAGGATCCAATTTCAGATTCCCTTGATTTTAAATTTCTCCAGTAAGTTAGAGTAAGGCTTTCTCTAGTTGTCATTTCAAAATCTGAGCTCCCTTTATTCTAAATACTAGAGCATTCTCTTCTTGTCTTACTGAGGCTAGGCAAAAAAAAAAAAAAGAGAGAGAGAGGTAAGATTAAAGTGGGAGGCACCAGGAAAAGTCAGCTATTCAAGGTAAGAAGGTGACCCAAAGCTGAGTGCATAACACCAAGAAAGCAAATACACAAAACACATGTTGCAACTCTTCATTCCTACGGCCAAGGTGGCTGCCTTTAACTCATCACAACAGTTGTTAGACTGCACAGAGCCTCAGAATTATCACGTTCCACTTCAGAAAACTAAAGAAAATCCAGTCCTCAACCCTAATGAAAAGTTTAAAGTTTACAAGCCACACAGTGGTGGGGAAATGTGTCTACTGCACAAAATGGTTTTACGGCCTAAGAATCTAACAAAGAGCAAGACTCTCTTGGTTAGTAGGGCTTTAGGATCTAATTGTTCAGTGTGGGTTGGTGGAACAGAAAGGGGATTCCAAGTAAATATATGGGATTTCAGATGAAAGAAAACAGACAAGGAATAGGTTCCAAAGAAACAGAACAGCTACTAGAAGGTAAGTATAAACAGACAAAACAGGAAGAAGTTCCAAGTATACAGGTTGGTTTATTTATTTATTTTTTTGAGAGTGAGTCTCAATCTGTCACCCAGGCTGGAGTGCAGTGGCGCCATCTCAGATCACTGCAACCTTTGCCTCAACCTCCTGAGTGACTGGAACTACAGGCGCATGCCACCACACCTGGCTGATTTTTGTTACTTTTAGTAGAGATGGGGTTTCGCCACGTTGGCCAGGCTGGTCTCGAACTCCTGACTTCAGGTGATCCACCCACCTTGGCCTCCCAAAGTGCTGGGATAACAGGCATGCTCTGCTGCACCCAGCCTCAGGCTGGTTTTATAATAAACCAATATTATAAGACTGTGGTCACTGGTGAAGTATATGTGCAAGAGCAGTCAAGAAATTTTTGAGTGGAGGCTTTTCCTTTCTGCTGGAGAACTTTCCTTGGCCCTCCAGATCCACCGTCCACTCTTTCTGCCTTAACTCTGTGCCCTGGGGCCTGGCTTGTAGGGATCACATTACCAGGTCCCCTGTCTTCTTGCTTCTGTGTTCAGCCAACGGGCATGCTGGCTGGCAGGAAACAGGAGGAAGGAAGGAGAATGAGGTCTGGATATTTATTCTTTCCACCCCTTCTACCAAAGGCACCACTGTTCTCAAGGCTGCCCTCTCCATATTATTCTTTCCTCTAGGTTCTGGCAAAAGTGCCCTCTTCTTGCCTATGTAATTATTAGTTAATAATCCAGGGATATTAGTTAATAATCCAGGGTAGTGATCAAGCCCTTGTGGTCTCCCTGAACTTTATAACATCTTACTAAACAGTATTTTGATTAAGCTTTCTTCAAATTACCCAAATGAAGTATGTCATCTCTTTGCTAATATACCCTACAAAGCATGAAAACACATCTTTAGAGTAATCAAAATAGTATGATGCCAAGTTAGGCACAAATAGGTCAAGGGACGAGAATAGTCTCTAGAAGACAACCTTGAATTAGAATATACAGTACTGAATTAGAATATACAGATAAAGGGGCATTTAAAACCATTGAAGAAGGCATGAATTGTTAGTGAATGTTAATTGGACAACCAGCCACCAAATTGAAAAAATAAATGAAGGTAAAGTCTCCATCTCATACCAAGAATACAAATTTGAATTTTAAGTCACATAAAATCCAGGGGAAGAAAGCTATTGATTCTGTTTTTACTGAATGATTACATCATGTTAGACACTAATCTGGGAGCCAGAACCTGGTAATGAACAAGACAAGCCTTTTGGCATTTCCATTCCAGTAGGCAAAGACAGCTGACAACCACGCAAGAAAAGTGTCAGACGCTGTGAGTGCCAGGTGAATAAATGGTGATGTGATAGGACAGTGGCTAATTTTAGACTGGGGAGTCAAAGAAGACCTCTCAGGAGAGTAACACGCACGCTAAGATCAGAATGATAAGAAAAAGTTCGAGATCAGCCTGGCCAACATAGTGAAACCCCATCTCTACCAAAAATACAAAAAAAAGCTGGGCATGGTGGCAGGCCCCTGTAGTCCCAGCTACTCGGGAGGCTGAGGGAGGAGAATCACTTGAACACAGGAGGCAGAGGTTGCAGTGAGCAGAGATCGTGCCACTGCACACCAGCCTGGCTAGCCATTTGAAGATGGGGAAGCGTTAGAGTCAGGGATGAAACGGCTCCCCAGCAAGAATGAACTCAGCGCGCTCAAGGAATAGGAAGGAGGTTGGTTAGCAAGCATGTACCATGGAAAAAGAAGTATGCTAAAGATGACTTGAAGGGCTCTGTGGCCAGAGTAGAGAGGTTTGGTTTTACTCCAAGTATAGTGGGAAGCCAATGGAGGGTTTCCAGCAAGAAATAACACGATCTGGTTTACATTTTATTTTATTTATTTTATTTTTTGAGAAGTAGTCTCAATCTATCACCAGGTTGGAGTACCGTGGTGCGATCTTAGCTCACTGCAACCTCCACCTCCCAGGTTCAAGCTCCCGGGCAGCTGGTCGCCTCAGCCTCCTGAGTAGCTGGGATTACAGGCGCCTGCCACCATGCCTGACTAATTACCTTTTAAAAAGCCATAATACAACTTTGGGAGGCCAAGGCAGGTAGATCACCTGAGGTCAGAAGTTTGAGACCAGCCTGGCCAACATAGTGAAACACTGTCTCTACTAAAAATACAAAAATCAGCTGGGCATGGTGGCAGGCGCCTATAGTCTCAGCTACTCAGGAGGCTGAGACAGGAGAACGGCTTGAACCCGGGAGGCAGAGGTTGTAGTGAGCCGAGATCGCGCCACTGCACTCTAGCCTAGGCGACAGAGCAAGATTCTGTCTCAAAAAAATAAATAAATAAAATAATTAATGAAAAAAATAAAAAGCTATAATGCAGACACTCAACTTCATTAGTCATTAGGGAAATGCAAATACAAATCAAAATCAAAACTGTAATGAGATACCACTTCACACCTACCAGAGGGCCATTAAAAAAACACACAATGGAAAATAACAAGTATTCATTGTGGAGAATCTGGAATCCTAGTAGTACTGTATACTGCTAGTAGAATATACAATGGTGCAGCCATTGTGCAAAAGAGTTTGACAATTCCTCAAAAAGTTAAAGTCACTATATGACCCAGCAATTCTACTCTTAGATTAATACTCAAAAGAAGTGAACACAGGTATTCAAAGAAAAGCCTGTATGTGAATGTTCATAGCAGCATTACTCACAATAGCCAAAGGTGGAAAGAACCTAAATGTCTACCAATGAACTGATGTATAAAATGTGGTATATACAATATTAGGCCATTAAAGTAATAAAATTCTGATACATACTACAACATGGATGAACCTCAAAAACATTAAGTGAAAGATGCTAGACACAAAAAGTCATATATTAAGTGATTCCACATATATGAAATATGACATGTCCAGAACAGGTAAATCCACAGACACAGAACCAGATTGGTGGTTATCCACAGACACAGAACCAGATTGGTGGTTATCTGGAACTGATGAAAGGCAGAAAGGGGAAGGGCTGCTTATTGAGCATGGGGTTTCCTTTTGGGGTAATGAAAAGGTATTGGAATTAAATGGAGGAAATACAGTTGAACCTTGAACAACACGGGTTTGAACTGCATGGCTCCACTGAGAGGTGGATTGTTTTCTGCCTCTGCCACCCAAGACAACAAGACCAATTTCTCTTCTTCTTCCTTCTCAGCCCACTCAGCAAAAAGATAAAGACCAAGACCTTTACGACCCATGTCCACTTAATGAATAGTAAATACATGTTCTCTTCCTTATAATTTTCTTAAAGAATTTTTTTAATTTAATTTTTAAATTGAGACAGGGTCTTACTCTGTTGCCCAGCAATGGTGCAATCACCGTTTACTGCAGCCTCAACCTCCTGGGCTCAAACGATCCTCCCACCTCAGCCTCCCCAGTAGCTGGGACTGCAGGCATGCACCACCATGCCTGGCTAATTTATTTTTTTGGAGCGACAGAGTCTCACTATGTTGCCCAGGCTGGTCTCAAACTCCTGGATGCAAGCAATCCTCCTGCCTCAGCTTCCCAAAGTGCTACGATTACGGGTGTAAGCCACTGTGCCCAGCCTTCCTTACAAGTTTATTTCTTTCTTTCTTTTTTTTTTTTTTTTTGAGACAGAGTGGCACTCGGCCGCCCAGGCTGGAGTGCAGTGGCGCCATCTCAGCTCACTGCAAGCTCCGCCTCCTGGGTTCACGCCACTCTACAGCCTCAGCCTCCCGAGTAGTTGGGACTACAGGTGCCCACCACCATGTCTGGCTAATTTTTTGTATTTTTTAGTAGAGACGGGGTTTCACCGTATTAGCCAGGATGGTCTCAATCTCCTGACCTTGTGATCCTCCCGCCTCAGCCTCCCAAAGTGCTGGGATTACAGGCATAAGCCACCGTGCCCAGCCTACAATTTTTAATAACAGTTTCTTTTCTCTAGCTTAGTTTAAGAATACTCACATATGTATATGACATACATAATATGTGTTAATTGACTGTTTATGTTATTGATAGGGTTTCTGGTCAACAGGATATTAGTAGTTAAGTTTTGGGGAAATCAAAAGTTATACATGAATTTTCAACTACATTGTGGGATCAGTGCTCATAACTGCTATGTGTTGTTCAAGGGTTAACTGTAGTTACAATGAATGTATATTTATTTTATTTTTATTTTTTGAGATGGAGCCTCCTGCTGTTGCCCAGGCTGGACTGCAGTGGCGCGATCTCTGCTCACTGCAACCTCTGGGTTCAAGACATTCTCGTGTCTCAGCCTCCCGAGTAGCTGGGATTATAGGCGCCCACCACCATGCCCGGTTAATTTTGTATTTTCAGTAGAGACAAAATTTCACATGTTGGCCAGGCTGGTCTCGAGTTCCTGACCTCAAGTGATCCACCTGCCTTGGTCTCTCAAAGTGCTAGGATTATACATATGAGCCACCACGCCCGGCCCTGAATGTACATAAATGCCACTTAATTGTACCTTTTAAAATGGTTAATTTTATGTGATATGAATTTTGCCCCAATTTAAAAAATGCTATATAGAATTTTTTTTTTTTTTTTTTTTTGCACAGCACTGTACTCAATATCCTGAAAACCTTTCTCGTAACAAAACACCTAAAATGCTAGATATTAAAATATTTTAACATTTGTGCCTACACTTTCAAGAGAGCATGAGAAATCCTCAAAGGCTCAAAACCAAGTAAGATATAAAGACTCAAGCAGCAATAAAGGAACAATGGTTCACAAGGCACCTATCTGCCAATCTCCAGTAGAGTTCTCAGCAGATGCAAAGGACTAAGCCCAGGGTGCAACAAGATGGGAAGCTGGACCAAAAACCCCTCCTACACTCAGGTGGAAGCCCCACATGACTACTCCCTATGAAAGTCAGTGAATCAGAAAAACCTCAGCCCCACAAAGCGAGATGGCAAGCCAAATTGTGTGTCAGCGTCGGTTCTTGGTGGAGAAAGTGAAAATACTTATTTTTCCTGATAAATCTAACAGCCTTACTATATGCTCATCTCTAGGGATGAGGCTGCCTGCCTTCAAAGTTTAAAAAATCCTAATGAGCGCTGATTATTTTTCTTCTAACTGCAGAGGTTCCTAGATTCTTTTGGAAACTAGCAGTTCTTGGGAGGAGAGTCCTTTTTTCTGGCCTTGACAGGCACCCTGGAAGTTCCCTGCTCCTGAGTTAGTGGCTCAGACAGTTGTTTTCCTCGCCATGTGAGTGCCCAAGGCCTATTCAATCTTGCTCTGATTTTGAGGTTAGTATGGGCTGCTTCTGGGAAAAGTCCTTTGGAAGGGTCTCTTTCACTTGAGTGGGGCTGTGAGCTCTGAGCTGCTCTGATCCCACCTGCTTTATCAGGCACTGAATAGTCTCACTGTTCTGGAGGCCTGATGGTCAGTTTAGCCTTTTCTGTAATCCTTGGGGTTTATTTTTATTTTCATATTTCTTCTGTCATTTCAATGGGATTTGGGGAAGAAAGAGGATGTAAATATATTTTGGCAAGCTAAAAAAAAATTGTGATTATTGGTTGGTTTGGGGAGAAAAATGCCTGTTTTACAGTTCACGTAGCTGATTTCAAATACTTTTATTCCTTCTTTACAGTTGTACTCCTTCTATCAGAGTATGCCCGTGGGCCCTCACTGACCCCCAGCGTGGGTGCCACCTCTGCTGATGACTCCCTAGGCTTATGCCGAAGCCTCCAAAAGGCCCTGCAGTTATAAGGGGGCAGCCAACCAGGGAGCCAGTATTATCTGGGGGTTCTAACTGTACTGACCTGACTCCTTCAGATGGGTGTGAGAAACCTTTGAAAAAGTACACCCTAAAGAATTCTTTGTTTATGACATAAGGTTAGGGGGGGAAAAAAAGAACAGAAAAACAAAAACACCAAAAAAAGAATTCTGTTTCTCCACAGTCTGTCTTTGTTGATTTCATTCTGAAATTCTTAAATCAGATAAACTTCTTGTCCTTTTTCTCCAGACGATTTAATTGAATTATTTCAGATCAACCATAGTGGAGTTATTTAGACGTAAAAAACAAATTAATTATTTGTCAAAAGAAATTAAGAATAGCGCTCCCCACACCAGATCTTTATATGTCACTAACAAAAAGCACACAAAGAAAAATAACATTCCACATTCAATAGTCTCTATAAACAAATTGATCCCCTGCCAGAACCTATTCAATTTGAATTGGCCATGAGTAGTATTCTCATGTTGATTTATAACGTAAGACTCTTTACTATTCAAGGCAAAACACAGCCCTGAGCTCTGGCATTAAACAGCAACCAACAAATTAGTATTATCCTTGCAAAATTCAACCAAACATCTGCACCCAAACACTCTGAGACAAAAAAGGCACTTCAGATTGGAATAAAATATAAAACTGGATTCACATATTTAAATGAAATGTTTCAGTGTATGTTTACTGAAGGATTGTATGCCACAGATGGATGAGAATATGAGACAAAAAGTCATAAATCATTTCATTTTTGAGCTCTGAAAGGCCCAGGAAGAGCAGGTGGAACTAGAAATATTGCTGTGGCCGTTTAAAAAAATATTATCTGCCACATATCCATTTACTTTGATATTTAATTTTTCAATTTTAGTTTAACACATGTGATAACATCATGAGTTAAAAAGTTTATATCTGGAAAAGCCTCCATTATGGACTACTACATTTGAAATCTATTTAATGATGAATTTTCCTTTTTATATCCCATATAAAGAGGATGTATTTAATATTACTCTGGCTGTCATCTAAGCTCTTCATTTGATACATAAACTAAGTCCATTGGTAGTAAATGACTTGCCTAAGGTCAAGAACCCCAAGGATCCTTAGCAAAATGTTTTAATTCTCCTAAGATATTCCAAAAATAATATACTTAAAGCCACTGATCCAAAATATTGATTTATTTCTCAAAGTGTACTACTCTGATGTTCTGCAGAATATCAGCAGATATTTGGCAAATTGGGATTCTTTAGTTATATAGGTTAACAAATGTTGGGTTAAACAAAGACTCTTAGCTATATCAGTGAACTTTATGCACCTCCAAGAGGAGAAATACAGTAGACAATTGGTTTTGCAAATGTATTTGACCAAAGATGCCACTTTCTACCCACAGAACACAGCATACAACCAATGAGAAATACTCTCTTGTTTTCTAGAGTCTTGTCTTGCTTCCTGAGAATTTATCATCATAACACCACCAGAAGGATTTTTCTAAAATCTGACCTGGTTATGTAGCCCCTCAGCTTATACCCTTTCAACAGCTCCCTTCTGTCAGCCTGGTCAAGCCCACTCTTTGGCATGGCATAATCCTCCATTACCTGTACAGGTCAGCTCTTACCTCACCTGGAACTTTATACTCCCACGTTGTGGTTTACATCCTCTTCTCATCCCTACACACCTGAGCGATACCACAAATTCACATCCATTAACGTTGGGGTGGGGCATGGCAATGAGTTCCTTAAGAGGAATTTCTGAGTCCCCAGTGGTCTCTGGGTATAGGCTTGCATGGATATAGGAGAAATGACCTCTGGTTTTTTTATTTGTTTTTATTATTTTTTAAACAACCCTTTAAAAAACACTTCTGAGCCTGGAGACAGCATAAAAGAGAGCAAGGCCCAGTTTTGGCCCATAGGCCACAGTTTGCTAACTCTTGAATTAGACGACAGCACAATTCAGGATATTCAAGGTTGCCCACAATGAGTACTGCCTAGAACATGGAAGGAATATGAAGGGTGCTCCATGCCCAAAAGCCAGAAGCCAAGAAGCACAAGGGGCTCTAACAGATTGGTTGAGGTATAGCAGTGAAATAACCAGGCAAGACAACCCCTGCTCATGCCCCTTCCCTCATTTAAGACCACATAGCTGAGAAAGGAGTAATGTTTCCAGGTGGAAGCAATGAATTAGGACAGAGGGATAGGGTATTATTTCTAGGTGTTAGTAGCATTCAGAAAAAAAAAATAGAGAATACATAATCCAGAAGACCAGCCATAAATGGGTCCCAAACAGCATCATCCCATGTTGCTATACCATACTCTGAAAACATTATCAAGCACAGCTGTAGCAATTACAGTCTCCCTTCAGCATGGGTGAGCTGGGTCAGCAGAGAATGCAGAGTAGTTGGCAGAGAGTCTCACACAGAACTGAGCTCACTAACAGCAATCCAGCTGAACACTGGAGAAATGCAAATTAAAAAGACCAACAAAAAAATTTGCAGAATCCACAGAAGAAACAAAAATGCAGTATTAAATATAATTATTATTCTTGGAAAGATAAAGAAAAGTAGAACCATGAAATGAAAGAACTATTACAAAATCCAACATATTTTAAAATATTTTAACATTATATACATATTTGTACATAGTAAATATTTTAAAGTATATATTTTAAATAAAATAAACTGTTGAAACATTTATTAGAAGGACTGAATAAGCAACCCAATGTACAAGTTTTAGAGAAATACATTAAACAGAGAAATTATCCAAGAACTTAGAATGAAGAGATGAAAAGTATAAAAGAAATGTTAAGAGACAAATGAATCCAACTGGAAGTTTCATCATCTTAAAAAAGTTCCATAAGAAGAGAATAGAAAGAATGGTAGAAAGGCAATATTTAAAGTAGGAGCTGAGAATTTCCTAGAATTAAAAATACACATGAGTCAATAAGGCAAAAAAGCCTATCATCTACTAAGTAGGATAAGTAAGGAAAACAAACATCTGCCCACACATGTACATATATCTCTTGATAGGGAACAGTAAAATTTCTGAAATATTAAAGTAGAGAAATAACAAATGCAACTAGAAAAAAATATAAATCAAAGGATTAAGAAGCAGAATAATATAATACTTCTATCAGCATTAGTGGGTGTAAAAGAACAATGAAGCAGTATCTTCAAAGGCCTGAAGAACAAGAATTTTGTGCCTAGAATTTTATATCTAGCTAAACTAACCTGCATTTAACATGACAATCAAAGGACATTTTTGGATATGCAAGCACTCAAAGTTTGCACCAAAGTTTACCAACATAGGTGTATTTCAGCAAGGAGAAAACAAACTATTCAGGATAGCAGTGATATATAAGAAACATCATTGGGAAAATTTTTACAATGTTTTTTTGTTTCCCAAATAAGAAATGAGCACAGGAAAAGTTATTTACTAACAATCTAAGAAGTTAAAGGAAAAATAACACATGAGAAGTGGGGAGTGGGTATCTGAGAAAAGTAAAAATATCTTAAGCTTCTTAGCAACAAAGGGACTTAGAAACTAGAAACTGATTTTTTTCTCTAACTGCTTCTAAAATTAATAAGTTTTAAAATTTAAAATAATTAGAAGAGCAAACCAGTAGAGGGAAAAATATGTATACAGAGTATGTATACATTTTATATGCATACATATAAAAATATGTATACACTATATGTATACAGAGACATAGCAGAAGGCATAAGAGGGCTGTAGAACTACTCATGCAGGTCCAAATGCCCTGTCTACTTGTTCCTCTACAGCTCAAGCACTGCCTCCATCTAGACCGTTCCTAAAAACCTCACATCTCTCCTTCTGCCCACCCATGATCCCACCATACACTGAACAAATTTATATTACAGTATCTATAATACTTCTTTATGTTTGTTGTTTACAAACCAATCTTGCTCATTAGGCATAAATTCTTAAGGACTAGAACAGCCTCTTCCTCATTTCTACATCCCTTCCTATATCACAGTTACTCAATGTTTGTTGAATGGATGAAAATAGAGGCAATTTTGACATACTTAAAACAACTAGAGAATTGATTGTACATGACCAAGGTTATAACTTATAATAAATTATTTGTTGCAAGAGGCTAAAATCCATGTCTAAGTCACTACTGCATTTCTGACAAAGTCATTCTTGGATATTTTTGTTAAGTTTAGAAATCAATTGAAATCAGGATGTAGGAGGACGTACTAGACAATATTAAGGTGTCTTCCATCTCCAAAGCTCAGAATTTAGAGAATAACTTTAAGAGACACTTTGACTGATTGTCCCTGAAATCGTACAACACCTGCAGAAGCTCTATGTCTTCATGGTTTTCAGACCCAGGAGTATTCTCCATCAATATGGCGGACATCACTCGCACATTCATTTTCACCATATCCAATTCACTGTGCAATTTTCCAATCTGTAGAGAGCAACACAATCACTAGTCAGTGTGACACACAGAGAATAACTACCTTTTTTCCTGCCCCCATGGAACATTTGCTGGAAGAAAAAAATACTTCTGCAAAATTTAATATTTTCAAACTTAAATTTAATTTCATATAAATATACACACAGTTATTTTACAATGTATACCTTGTCACCTTCTAAAAGGACTTGAGATCTCTTGTAATAAACCTCAAAATATGCTTTAGGAATTTTAGAAATGAAAGGAAAAAAAAAAAAAGGTTAGAACCCAATATGGAGAGGGGAGAAGTACTAGGTACCTAGCAGAAGGAGGTACCAGAAACCTGGATAAAATGGCAAAAGTTATCCTAAGTTTCTTGGCAACCGACAGGATAAAAGGAAAACAAATGAGGGTTATCTAGTTCTCATGGTATTAAAGAAGAAAGAATAAAGAAACACTTTTTCCTGTATTAAATTATAAGAGGAATTAGTCACATGAATTTTTATATAAGAAAAAAATAATAACACAAAGTCTTCAATTATAGTTCCTTTACAGCGGAACGGAAATGGGCTTCATACAATAATTGCTTATCTGTACCTTGGACAAACTGATATACACAAAGAAGTAAATACAATTCAGTTGGCATAATAAATACAAGTAATAAGACTACCATTTACAAAACTCTCTGAAATATGTGACAGTCCTACCAGAAGTAACAGGAATTAGCTGATGGACACTAGATCCAGTCCACAGTCAAGGCTCCACAAAGCCATGAAAGCCACTAGGCAAGCACAACTCTTACAAAGTTAGGCTTTGGAAGTAGACAGAACCAATGGGATTAATCCTTGTTGGAACTGAACTATAAGTCACATAGTATGACTAAGCCTCAGTCTCTTCCTCTGTAAAATAAATGTACCTACATCTCCATGTTGTTAACCAGAAAGGACAAACTGTATATAAGGTGCTTACAAATCAGGAAAACACATCAATAAATACAGTGATTGCTGTTGTTACCTGTTCTGGGACCAATGTAATAGTCGAGTTCTTTGGAGCAATTACAGAAGAAAGAGCTGGTGCAGTAGGGACAGATGTTGGAGGATTTGATGAGATTTGAGCAGTCTATGAGTATAAAATATGGTAATATTATTATGTGAATTAACATAGCCACCCAACGCCAAGTTTTTTCCATTCAGCTAACTCAAGTACTCTCAAAGTCCTGTGTACAGGGTATCTGCCCGGAGTAAATCATCAACTACACAACCCGTCCAGCATTTTGTGAAGAATGCTAAGCAAATGAGACACCCATAATAAAGCATGTATTCAACAAAAGGTGGCTATTAGAATTATCATTTACAATTTAATAAAATGCCTTTTTTTTTCTTTTTTTTTACCAAGGGTTTAAGTGATAAACTGCTATGTGAGATTACTGATGCCTTCTCTTTGGACTGTTAATAACAAATGATAGCTCAAATCATGTCAAGTCTTTTTAAGCCACAGCTGACAAGGCATCTCCTTCTCCATCAATGACCCTCCTTGGGTCAATGCCACATCTCCAACCTTGGGTGGCGAGGTGAAAGCTCAAGGCTCTAGGCCAGTGCTTCTCAACATAAATGTGTAGAGAAAACACATGGAAATCTTGTAAAAAGGGAGGTTCTGATTAGTCTAGGGTGGAGCAAGTCGAACAAACTTTCACACTTTAAGTAGCAAAATCCCAAGTCTCGGTTATTCTATGAGATATTGCAATATCCTTCTAATAAATTCATCTTTTTCCTTAAGCTTAAGTGGATTTAGGGTTGTCTCCTGCAATGAAAAAAGACGCAAGTGATATACTACTATACTCTCCATGGGTCAAAGAAAGGCCTCCTACCTCTTGTCTTGCTGTTTCAGCCTCTGCTTCTGAGGGAGGAAACTGAACGCCTTTCTTAAGCAGGTCGAGGTATATTTCTTTGACTTCGCTTACATCTACACCTCCTGGGAAACCCTGTGACCAAGTCTGAATTCAAGAGATGAAAAAGTTCCAGAGTTAAAACAGCAACAAAACCAAAACACGATTCTTCTTTTTTTTTTTTTACACTATTGCCTGGCTGGAGTGCAATGGCACAATCTCAGCTCACTGCAATCTCCACCTCCCGGGTTCAAGGGATTCTCCTGCCTCAGCCTCCCAAGTATCTGGGAATTACAGGTGCCCACCAACACGCCTGCCTTATTTTCTGTATTTTTTAGTAGAGATGGGGTTTCACTATGTTGGCTAGGCTGGTCTCGAACTCCTGACCTTGTGATCTGCCCACTTCGGCCTCCCAAAGTGCTGGGATTACAGGCGTGAGCCACCGCGCCCAGCTGAAAACACAATTCTTAAGCTCCTGATAGAAAATGAGAGATCAATAATTATGTACCCCACTCAGAAAGAGAAAGCTACTTTTGAATGCCATGGGCAAAATGCTCATTTTCCAAGGCTAGGAAAATATAAAATATTTTATTTTATTTTTATTATTTATTTTTTTTGAGACGGAGTCTTGCTCTGTCGCCCAGGCTGCAGTG
Source organism: Rhinopithecus bieti (assembly GCF_001698545.2). Classification (NCBI taxonomy): domain Eukaryota; kingdom Metazoa; phylum Chordata; class Mammalia; order Primates; family Cercopithecidae; genus Rhinopithecus; species Rhinopithecus bieti. The sequence goes on along the minus strand of NW_016814978.1, from coordinate 750,554 downwards.
CAGTGGTGCGATCTCAGCTCACTGCAAGCTCCACCTCCTGGGTCCACGCCATTCTCCTGCCTCAGCCTCCCAAGTAGCTGGGACTACAGGCGCCCGCCACCACACCCGGCTAATTTTTTTTTTTTTTTTTGTATTTTAGTAGAGACGGGGTTTCACTGTGTTAGCCAGGATGGTCTCGATCTCCTGACCTCGTGATCCACCTGCCTTGGCCTCCCAAAGTGCTGGGATTACAGGCATGAGCCACTGCGCCTGGCCCAAAATATTTTAAATCAGACTTCCATGCCTCAAAATCTTGAAGAAACCCTGGGATATATACTATCAATTGTTTTTTGTTGCTCTGAATCCAAAATTAACAGATTTCAAAACAACATCAGTAGCTCTTTTTCCAAGTAACCTTGAACTAGTCAGTTAGCTGGAACAGTTTCCCAACCTGCAAAATGAACATACACATCATTGTCTTTCCTATTTTACACAGATAAAATAGAAACTGAGAGGAAAGTAGGGAAATGAGTACAAATCTTCAGAAAAAGGGTACCATCCAATGCCAAAAACTTATTATTACACAGAAACTAAAAATAGTAAAAATGCTTTTCTGGCTCAATCCAGGACATATAAAAGATAAGCGAAACAATCAGGTACGCTGTGAAATCCCTAATCTTAGAAATTTACCATCCCATGAGGTATACAACAGACTTACCTTAATGAAATTCAAGATTCTATTCTGAATGTCTAATGGCAAGTTGTATCTAGGATTCAGTAGCTTAACTAAATTCTCTTTAACAAATTCCTTCTTCACAATCAGAGACTGGAAACTTGGGCCACAGTTCTGCACGCACATGTCAATAAGCTAAATTAGAAAAATAAATTAAACATTATATTTATCTGGCAAAACCACCTCCTAAAATGTAAGGGAAAAGTGCTAAATAATAATTTCCACCAGCATACTAATTAACAAACACAGTTTAGTATCTACTAAAATATATGGCAAAATGTTAGGTTCTGGGGATATGTGGAAGTATGAGCATAATGTAATAGTCTAGAGGACAGACTCATCGAGGAGTCCCAGCACATCCAAAAGGGAATTAACAGCAATGCAGAGTACTAAATGCTAAATGCTGAAGGGACGTGCAGGCCAAACATATGAGCTACAGATGGAATAATATCTGTCCCAGTTTACCCAGGGTAGCACAGGTATATTCCCAATGTCCTGTTTATTAATGATGACACACCCTTTTGCTTTCAGAAATGTCCTGGTTTGGATGATGAATTACACAGTCACCCTAGCTATAGGTCCTTATAGGCAAGAGTGATTATTTAGGGCTAGGTGGTCTTACAAGACTTTTGGAAAAGGCTAATTGGAAGCTGGGCTTTGCAAAATGGCTAAGAGCAGTAAAAATGAGTATAGAGCTATATTCCAGACAAAGAAAATGTATGAAAAATATATCAATGTGGAAAAGTGGGTAAGTTATGAAGGGGGAGATAAGTACTCTGGTCTGTCTCTAGCAGAGGCATCTTGATAAAGGTAAATTGGGGACACTGGAAAGATAGGGTAGATAAAGTCTGTCCAGGTTGTAGAGAAGTTTGTGTGGCAGTGCAAAGGGTATGGATATTATCTTGAAGGCACTAAGAAGTTACGGAGGGTCTCTGTTAGTTCATCACCATCACACCTTTACCCTGAAATTGAGGAAAAGCTTAATGTGTGCAAAGTAATATTCTCGATAGGTTGTCAGGCAGCACTCTGCAAAGGCAAGTGGAAGGAGAAGAAACCTGGAATGACAGAAAGATCCACTAGCAACCCACTAGTTCAGGCATGATATACAAAAGGCCTAAACTAAGATGATGTGGGTACAAGAAAAGGAGTCATGACAGAATTATGAAGGAAGAACTTTGAATGACAGTGCTGGTCAAAAAATGAAGATGACTGAAAGTTAAGTGACTCTCATTCTGCATGAGGACTCCTGTGATGGAAATTTGGAAGAGGGGGTGGTATGGCTGGTCTAGGGGTAAAAATGATGGGCTGAAATTTAGATATTTTGAGTTCAAAAGATAAGGGACATTTAAGTAGGTGTTTAGCAGTGAGCTGGACACACACAGCTGTAGTCCAAGAGAGTGAAGGACCAAAAGTGAGTTATCAAGGCTGCCTACAATGAGAAGAGAGGAGGAAGGGCTGAAACACTAGGGTTCACCTATTACATGGGCCAAGGAAGGCAATCAAAGAGTAACTGACAGAAAATGAAGCACAAAATCAGGAGTACATAAGGCACCCCTTTGGTAAAGTCAAAAGAAAAGTTTCCTGGAGGATGGGGTGTTATACAGTTAAGAATATGCACTAAGGAACATCAGTTCCCTTGCAAAACACATTTGCAATAAAGCAACATGAGCAGAAACTTGACTAAGAAAGAATGAGCCAATACTGAAGAACTGCATGCAGAAAGTAGATTTCTAAAAGTAATCTAAAAACAAAATTAAATCTTTAGTTTCCATGCTACCACCTCAAATTAGAAAGGTCGTAGAAACCATAACATGACCAGGATAATCATCTCTGCAGAACAGAAGCCCTAAAAATGGACTTCATGTCGTGCTTTGTCTTTGTATTTTTAGTCTCTCTTTAGTGGAAATACATAAAGTGGCAGCAGGTATGAACGCTATAGTTTTAAAGCACTGTGACCAAGAAAGTAATCAGAAAACACAGAACGTGAGCACGTGTAGCTGTGTGAAATACAGCGAAAACCTTTAAGGCAAAGGAAAATAAAAGCAAAATCCAAAACATACTAAGATGAATCTATACTACTGCAGGTTAAGACAAAGTTGGAAAGCTGAATAACATGCCATTTAGCTTGATGGATTATTATAATGAGTATAATGAGTTTTTAATGGGTGAAATGCTGAAAGGAAACGTGCCTCTAGCTCAATGTGAGTTTACAGAAATATTTCACCTAACTAGTTGTACAGTCTTAGGCAAATACATAGGCTCCAAGTCTCATTCTCCCTAGGCGTATTTCTTGCTAAATAATTCACAAACCAATTTTTTTTTTTTTGGACACAGGGTCTCACTCTGTCATCTAGGCTGGAGTGCAGTAGTGCAATCTCGACTCACTGCAACCTCTGCCTCTCGGGTTCAGGTGATTCTCATGCCTCAGCCTTCTAAGTAGCTGAGATTACAGGCGTGCACCACCATGCCCAGCTAATGTTTGTATTTTTAGCAGAGATGGGGTTTCGCCACGTTGGCCAGGCTGGTCTCGAACTCCTAGCCTCAGGTGATCCACCCACCTCAGCCTCCTGAAGTGCTGGGATTACAGGCATGAACCACTGCACCTGGCCCTCACAAACTAATTTTTATCTTTGGTGCAACAAGATTTTATGATAATGAGTAACACTCCCAGGAGGAACATGCACAAAATCAAAGAGTCAACATGAAGTGCTAAAAATGTGAACATCTGGAGATTAGTAGTCATGCCTTTTGTGTTTTCCCATTAGAATCAAGAATGCCAGGACTAATTACTTCTACATCACCTCCTCTATTATGTCACCAGAACCTCTTTCACCCTCCAACTCACTCAGATAAGTAATAAAACCTACTGTGGCAAATTAAATTAAAATTAAATATGTCGTTTTCACATATTCTGAAATTGAACTTGGTGCAAATGTGTTCAGATAACCTATATTTGGAAATAAGACAAATAAGAATCCATAATCTGAGGTGGGATTGAAAACTCTGGAGCCAAGGAACAAAGAGAGACTGAAGTGGGTGACTCCAGGCTTCACTGATCTTTTGGGCTTAGCTGGGCAAATCACTTATCCTAAGCCTCAGTGTCCTTATCTGCAAAATGGACATAATATCTCCCTCTACAGACTTGTTGAAAGGCCCAAATGAAACATAACAAAGAGCGTGACACAAAGCAGGACCTCAATACATGGCAACTATTTAGATCATCTTCCACGGAGAACTTCCTAGCAGGACTGAATGTGATGATTAGCTGACCTAAGTATTTTAAGAGAGGGCTGGAATCAAAAGAGATTTTCTCACTGTAAATTTCCAAACCAGGCACAATGACAACAACCAGGTTTCAGGGCCATCAGAGCTACACCTGGGCCATGAATAGTGCCTTCACCAAGGTGACTACCCCAGCCTAGAGGCGTCAGTCTTCTCAGTCCCTCCAATTGCAACAAGCTCCTGGGGGCACAACCACATGGTTTTGTTTTGCTTTGTTTTGTTTTGTTTCGATAGAGTCTCACTTTGTCACCCAGGATGGAATGCAGTGGCACAATCTAGGCTCACTGCAACCTCCGTTTCCTGGGTTCAAGCAATTTTCCTGCCTCAGCCTCCCGAGTAGCTGGGATTACAGGCACATGCCACCATGCCTGGCTAATTTTTGTATTTTCGGTAAAGACGGGGTTTCACCATGTTGCCCAGGCTGGTCTCTAACTCCTGACCTCAAGTGATCCACCCTCCTCGGCCTCCCAAAGTGCTGGCATTACAGGCATGAGCCACTGCACCCAGCCTGATATTTTGTTTCACTGGTAAATTTGCCAAAGGAGAATAAACCAAGCTTTTCCTTCATTATTCTTTTCAACCACATTTTACACATCTTATGAAACCCCTGAAGCTCACTGCTTAGGGGGAGCTCCACAAAGGCCTATTAACTAATTGATTCTTAGGAACCTGTTCAACCACTTTCCATTTGACACTAATAGTAGCCTCTTGCTGAGATTTATCACAATTGACTCATTCAAGAAGAGAATACTCCCTGGCTCAGAGTAATAAAGCCTGGAAACAAAATTCTGCTGAAACACAAAACTGCTCTACCGACTGATGGTAGGAAATCATAGTACAGTCAGTTCCATTAAAGCCTAATCAAGGTTAACACATCCATGGAGAACTCAACATGACAGATAACATAAGGAATATTTATAATTGAATTTGACAGGCTCTCATCACTTTACATTAATAAAATGGAAATGTCATATATAGGGATTACTTTTTAAAGAGTTTACTAGTAAACTTATAATTGCGTTTGACAGACATGGGTGACTCCTTCTGTGACTAATTCCCCTCATAATTAAATTTGGCTTATGTGAATATGAAAGTCAGTTTTGAGGCCCTAAGCACACCTCTGCAAGGCAGGGAGTAGTCTGAGGTGAGGTGACTGGACCATTAAATACACAACTTGGGGAAATCAGCATGAAGATATGAAGAGTCAAAGGCCTATTTAAAGAAAATCCAAGGAAAAGCCAGGTGTTTTTCCTGACTTTAATGTACTGTGACCCCAAGGATGAAGGTGTATTCTGACTTCTGACTCTTGCCTGTTTTTAGGCACAGGCTTTAGATTCTCTTGTTCTCACACATTGGACAGAAACCATGAGGTAAGGGAGCTACCGATCTGAGGTGGAAGAGATCATGGGAACGGCAGCGAGCTGGTAGTCAGGCTTGAGAGATTAGACTACCTGATGAGAAGGAAGAGTGGAAGCCCAAAGAGAAATAGAGGGCCAGAGGCACGACACTCTGGAATAACCCAGCTTCCTCAAGGAGGGTCCCTGGTCCATCATCATAGTGAGGGAACCATGATGGAAGAAGATATGGAGGTGGGATTAAGAAGCAACCACTGACACATCAAGTAGGCTTGGGCACAATGCAGAAAGCAGCAAACTGTTATGAATGGTGAACACCTGTAAAAAGCAAAACTAATACCACCCCATGCTGAAATATTGAAGGGGGCATAAATTAGTCTTCTGCCCTTCTCTTCCTTACTCAATTCTCCTAACCTTTGGCACCCTTGAGATATCCCAGATATACCACATGAATGGCTTACGTGAATATTAAAGTCAGTTTTGAGGCCCTAAGCACACCTCTGCAAGGCAGGGAGTAGTCTGAGGTGAGGTGACTGGACCATTAAATACACAGCTTGGGGAAATCCACATGAAGATATGAAGAGTCAAAGGCCTATTTAAAGAAAATCCAAGAAAAAGGGTACATCTACCCATCTTTCTACTTTGGTTCTACAGTACCTTCCATTAGCCCTTGAGTCTTCCCAGATACTAGGAGAGATGGGATTAGGTGTGTGTATGAGGGTGTGGTGCTTAATCATTAATCCAGTCAACATCTGATATACCTGGCCCTGTACTACACAGGAAGAAACTAAAGATACAAAGGAAACACAGTAGCCTGCTCTTTTAAGAGGCTTGATTCGTTCTGAGAAACAAAGAGGTATGAGGCAAGGGCATGGAATTTAGAATCTGAGGACTGGGATCAAATCTTGCCTGTGCTATGTAACAGCTATTTTCATTTTGGAAATAAATCAATTTCTTCATCTGTGAAATGGAGTTAATAATAGAACTACTTCACAGGGTTGTCAAGAACATTGCTCAGGTGCCAGGCATTTCTATCAGTGACCCATCATTCCGGGATTTCTCCAGAAGTGCCTCACTCCTCTCTCCACAATCTCCTCCATTCTGTGACCTTCAAGAGTTAAGGATAGGTGAGAGGTCAAAAAAAAAAAAAAAAGTGAAGAGGGAAAATGCCTCTAAAACTATATTCAGATCCCAACGTGAAGGGTTTCTTTAATGATCAAATCATGAAGACTGTTCATTGCATTTCTGCTCATTCAGTGAGCCTATGCAAGATGTCCATTTTCTTCTACATGTAACTAGAAACCAGGAGCTATGCTCACATATGCCCCAAAGTCCTCTTGATAAAGACTAATGCTCCTAAGGCAGTGTGATGCTGGCTGATTAGTGCCGTGACCATGCACAGTCTTGGGCTGGGCTGAGATAAACAAAGGCGTGCAGAATAAATCAGAAAGCTACACAGCTCACTCTCAGGCAGCAGGCAGGGCTTGCAACACATACTAAAGTAAAAAGGACAACTCACCAACGTGACTGAAGAGGTCATATGGCCAAGGATGGTGGGAAAATGGGAACACGTCAAATAAGAGTCCACACTTAAATAACAGACAATACAACACACAGGAGAATTGCTTAAACCAACATAGAACATTCTCCAAATCATGCCAGGCAGCAGAACTCGGTTGGAATTTAATGAGCTGAGAGCATCTCAGGATTCCACAAAGCTGTTCAAGTGAGGTAGAAAGCTAACAGGGAGGTATTTTTCAAAAGTTCAATTCTCCTCATCTTAAATTATGGTTAATTAATACATGCACAAACTTTTTTCTTTTTTTTTTTTCTTTTTTTAAGAAGGAGTCTTGCTCTGTTGCTCAAGCTGGAGGGCAGTGGTGTGATCTTGACTCACTGCAACCTCCACCTCCTGGGTTCAAGCAATTCTCCTGTCTCAGCCTCCCGAGTTGCTGGGACTACAGGCACACGCCACCACGCCCGGCTACTTTTTGTATTTTTAGTAGAGACGGGATTTCACCATATTGGTCACGCTGGTCTCAAACTTCTGACCTCAGGGGATCCACCTGCCTCGGCCTCCCAAAGTGCTAGGATTACAGGCGTGAGCCACCGTGCCCAGACACAAACTTTTTTTTTTTTTTTTTAAGAGTTGAGGTCTCTCTTTGTCACTCAGGCTGAGGTACAGGGGCATGATCATAGCTCATTGCCATCTTGAATTCCTGGGTTCAAGTGATTGTCCTGCCTCAGCCTCCTAAGTGGCTTGGGGCTACAGATGCAGGCTACCATGTCTGGCTAATTTTTAAATATTTTGTAGAGACAGGGTCTCACCATCTTGCCCAGGCTATTGTCAAACTCCTGGGCTCAAGCAATCATCCCACCTCGATGCTGGGATTACAGGCATGAGCCATCACACCCAGCCAATACACAAAGTTCTTGATCAGTTCACCATGTATGATACATGTTAACCACTAATTCCTATCTCCTGACCAAGAACAATTGATTTTTCAGCAACAAGCTCTTCCCGTGAAATTAAATGCTATTACAAAAAACTAAACTTTCTTTATTCTGCAATTCTCATAAATGAAGAGTTTTAACTCATACTGTACACAACTCTTAGGTAATCTATTAGCTAACCCATTAGTTTTCTCAGAATACTTGCTTCTTATTTTTTACCCAGGATTAAAAATGTAACTATAGCTTGAGAAATTGAGTCTTAATTATAAAATTAAAGTACTTACTGACAAGGTAAGTTGGATTTCTTTATGATTGTAGTTTTGGAAATCCTTTTCTTCAAAGCTTTCACTGCATCTTTTGGCCTATGGTAATAAATACACTGAAATCACCAATTTAGGCATTGCTGAAAACAAGCAGTCTCTCTGAAAAGCAACATGCATTTGGAGAGAGGAATGGCTAAGGAGAAAACCAAGACCTTGGTTCTACTGTGGGACTCTACACGAATGACTTAACCTCTTGAACCTAAATTTCTTCACACATACAGACAATACCACCTATCCCCTTATGAGAATCAAAGTATTTTTGTACAAGTCTATTACCTAGAAAGCACCACCCATGAAATGTGCTCATTCCTGTATCCCTCTATCAATGCACAGAACCAACTTATAGAAAATGCAACTTCTGAAACAACGAATGTTACCATTTTTATTAAAACTATTAGTATTTCCTGAGCACCCTACAGACAAGGGGATGTAAGAGGAATTACAACAAACTAGGTCAGCTGCCAATACGCCACAATTTTACATTACAAAGAACTGTTTATAAGGGTCCAAATTTAAGATTCTCTTTTTGTATTATCAATGAATTGATATTATCAATGAAAATGTTCCCAGAGGAACTAAACATGGTAAATAGAATTATAGGAAAAATACCATACACACTTAAAAGTACTAACCAGCCTGTAATCCCAGCACTTTGGGAGGCTGAGACGGGCGGATCACGAGGTCAGGAGATCGAGACCATCCTGGCTAACACAGTGAAACCCCGTCTCTACTAAAAAATACAAAAACTAGCCAGGCGAGGTGGCGGGCACCTGTAGTCCCAGCTACTCGGGAGACTGAGGCAGGAGAATGGCGTGAACATGGGAGGCGGAGCTTGCAGTGAGCTGAGATTGTGCCACTGCTCTCCAGCCTGGGCAACAGAGCAAGACTCCATCTCAAAAAAAAAAAAAAAGTATTAACCATAAGTACTTTCCATTTATTTATAATAAACAATTTTGATGTTTTCTTTATCAACATAAGCTAGACTAAATCTCTTTTACTGTCAGTTATCACTTTAATATGCACAGGAAAATTACCAGAATTGTATTCCTAAGAATAACTTGTAACTGACTACATGCAAACCAGTTCGTTCTTCTTAATGACTTTTTTCTTATAACTTCGATTCTCTAAAGTTTAAGAAGTTTAAGGGCAAAAGATAGCACATGCTATAAGAATACAGCTAAACATGGGTGAGTTGACATTCAGAAGGAAAAAAATTGTCCTGTGACAGGGAGGAAAAAAGACTGCTAGATTGTTTCCTGCTTACTAAAGACAATTGCGCAGAAATAGGTCACCACCAGGAGTCAACCAGCTTCTTGATAATATTTGACGGTTTCATCAAATACTGGCAATGGGAGCTGGAGATACTCTTAAAGAAGGAAACAATCTCTCTTTTTCTATCTTTTTTTTTTCTTTTGAGACAGAGTCTCGCTCTGTCGCCCAGGCTAGAGTACAGTGGTGCAAGCTCGGCTCACTGCAAGCTCCGCCTCCCGGGTTTACGCCATTCTCCTGCCTCAGCCTCCCAAGTAGCTGGGACTACAGGCGCCCGCTACCACACCCGGCTAATTTTTTGTATTTTTAGTAGAGACGAGGTTTCACCGTGTTAGTCAGGATGGTCTCGATCTCCTGACCTCGTGATCCACCCGCCTCGGCCTCCCAAAGTGCTGGGATTACAGGCGTGAGCCACCACGCCTGGCCTTTTTCAATCTTTTAAAAAGAAGGAATTTGAGCTTCACAGTGACAAAATTTGTTAAAGAAACTGCCAAGAGGAGAAAAATGATAGTGGATTTACAGACACTCCGCATGTTGAAGCAAGCAGCTGCCCCAATATTTCAATCTGACAAGTCTTCAAAAGGTAGAGGGCACTTAATGAATGACGAAAACACTCTTTCAACAACAAAACTGAAACATTTGCAAGAGAAAACGTGCTGTAGTTCTGATGCTTCTTATCAGAGGCAAATACGGGGAAACTATGCTGTACTCACCCATCCTGGGTAGTGTTAATTATGTCACAGATGTGCATGAACTGGCCCCAATCTTCAGTCTGAACTCCAGCAAATGTAGCCTTTTCTGCCAAGAAAAAGCTGTTGAGTCTGAGCTACGACAGAATAAAAAATGTCTGGTATTCCTGAAATAATCTGCCTAGGCTGCACTAGCAAGTGTCATTAAGTGTATATTGCCAAAGGGCAAAGTGATTTTTTTTGGAACAGTTCTCAGTAATTCAGGAATCAATCAGAACCCNTTTTCAATCTTTTAAAAGAAGGAATTTGAGCTTCACAGTGACAAAATTTGTTAAAGAAACTGCCAAGAGGAGAAAATGATAGTGGATTTACAGACACTCCGCATGTTGAAGCAAGCAGCTGCCCCAATATTTCAATCTGACAAGTCTTCAAAAGGTAGAGGGCACTTAATGAATGACGAAAACACTCTTTCAACAACAAAACTGAAACATTTGCAAGAGAAAACGTGCTGTAGTTCTGATGCTTCTTATCAGAGGCAAATACGGGGAAACTATGCTGTACTCACCCATCCTGGGTAGTGTTAATTATGTCACAGATGTGCATGAACTGGCCCCAATCTTCAGTCTGAACTCCAGCAAATGTAGCCTTTTCTGCCAAGAAAAGCTGTTGAGTCTGAGCTACGACAGAATAAAAAATGTCTGGTATTCCTGAAATAATCTGCCTAGGCTGCACTAGCAAGTGTCATTAAGTGTATATTGCCAAAGGGCAAAGTGATTTTTTTTGGAACAGTTCTCAGTAATTCAGGAATCAATCAGAACCCAAGTTCGGAGTGCTGTTGCAGCAACAGTAATGAGTGATCTATTAATAAAGACTGCAAGCACAACACCTGGCCACAGGCCCAGGACAGGCCAGCTAAATCTCCACCTGCCTGGCTTTCAAAGAAGGGAACTAGGGCTTAGTGAGCAGCTACCTACAAGGTGAACTGCATAGTGCTACGTATTTTGTCACATGCAATCTCATTTAACCCACTGTTAGAGATGAGACAGAAGTTCAGAGAGGTTAGGAAATTACCAAAGTCATACAGTCAGTATGAAGTAGAATTGGCATTCAAATCTAGGTTGTTTGGTCTCACTGTTTGTTTTTAAAAACAATTTATTCTCTGGGGGGACAGGAGGAAAGAATTTTTACAGGCGAGAAGTAATCCGCTGGTCTTAGGAGCCAAATATTGGCACAACTCCAAATAAAAGTAATATATTTATTCTCCTATCATCTTAATCTCACGATTCCTTCTAATTTTACCAATTATTATAACTTCAACCAATACTTGCAAAGACACTGCTTATCTCAACTACGTAAAAACTTCCATTGCATACACTTTTACTATCAGCCTTAATTATTTCAAACTGGCATTGAGTAACTATTCAAACTAATAATAATAAGCATCGAAACTAACCACAGCTGCACCAGGCTGACCAGAATGCTTCTGCACTTGGAACCCTATCATTAGATAATCAGGCAATACAAGATGTTACCTGGAAAGGGTAATGGAACACTCAATATGAATGCGCTAACATCTTCCTAAGAGAAGGACAAGATCCCTAAGAATGAAAACACGGGGTTCTGGGGGAAGTGGAGAAAAAAACAAAAAGGATAGAGAAGGGAAAGAAAGAATAAGGACTTGTTTCGGGGAACCCCAAAATTTAGCTTGCTTTCAATCAAGGAAAAGAACCACTTAAGGCCGGGTGCGGTGGCTCACGCCTGTAATCCCAATCACTTTGGGAGGCCGAGGCGGGTGGATCACCTGAGGTCAGGAGGTCGAGACCAGCCTGGTCAGTATGGTGAAACTCCATCTCTACTAAAAATACAAAAATTAGCTGGGCGTGGTGACGTGCGCCTGTAGTCCCAGCTACTCCGGAGGCTGAGAAAGGAGAATTGTTTGAATCCGGGAGGCGGAGGTAGCAGTGAGTCGAGAGCTACTGCACTCCAGCCTGGGTGACAGAGCGACACTCAAAAAAAAAAAAAAAAAAAAAAAAAAAAGCAAAAAACAAAACTTGAATTTGACATCAAACGGACAAAGCTTATCTTCCTAGAAAACTCCCATTCACCCTTCGAAGCCACAGTAGAATTCATTTCTCCCTTCTGGTAAGTTTTGTGTGTTTTGCATTTTCTTGCATTGCAAAGGTGCGGCACAAAACTGTGCGGGTCTTCCCTACAAGAAAGTGAGTTCCCTCAGGTTTGAGATCACGTCTCACCTTGGCCTCACCAGTGCCTGATCCAGGTCCAGACACATAGCTGACAGTTAGTCCATGTTTACAGAATTAAAAAATTAAGTAGATGAATTGCTGAAGTTTCTTTTGCCTATGAAGATACAGTCTGAACCCATTTCTGTTCAGGGTTCATTCTAATATCCAACAAAGCATAGCCATTAAGGGAAAGCATCTCCTCAATGGTAGCTACTCTGACCATTTTATAAGGATGTGTAAACTAAGGTTCTGTTTAAGTGGTGTATTCAGTGTCACAGCAGTTAGTAGAGCTGTGATCTAAATTTTCCAAATCCGGCCTCTTTACTACAACTACTAGGTTCTCACGATTTCCTCACCCCACTAAGTTCCTGACATCATCACACTTTGCCTGGCATTAATATGCACTCGTGCCACACCCAATTCCCAAGGGAGGAATCAGGGAAAAGAAGGAGCAGTGAGCTGGTGCCGGTAAGAGTCCAATCACCGGCTTCTACATACATCATGCAAGGTACATTTGGAGGAGAGAGAAATCATTTAGGTGGATGCCGGTGTAGTCCCTAGCGGCCTGCAAGAGACCTCCGTGTCCCCAGATGGCTCCTCTGTTCCCCTCCTCTTCACTCCAATGCCAAGCATTTTCATTCTCTTTGTTTACCCAGAAAAGCAATCCAGGTTGTATAAGTTTGGCACTATTGAGAACTGGTTTGGGGAGACCTGCCCCTCACAGTAAGGTCACATCACTTAGTCTCCCAGAGCCTCCTCTTCTGATCTGTAAAACGGGCATAACAATACCGTGCCCTAGAGAGTGTGCCTTTAGGAATAACTTTCCCCTGGCAGAGAAGTTTCTGGTGTCTCCTCGTGGAGGCCCAAACACTCCATGCCTGACTCCCGCGGTTCACCTGTTTGGTTCCACTCCCCAGGAGGCATCGAAAGGAAGGTACATTTTTGAGGACTGCGGGTTCTAGAGAGAGTTGGCCAAGAAGGAAACGGACGAAAGGGGGCCGGGTGGAATGCGGGTGCCCTGGGAAAGTTGCTGGGGGAGGGGAAGGATTTTCTCCAAGTTGGACTAACTCCGTCCTCTGCAGGCCGAGAATGCATTAAGCAGGAAAGGATCCCACGGTCCCCTGCCTCCCTGGGCGTCTCTCCCCGCGCCTTCTTACCTATGAGGTGACCCACGGAGGTCGCGTAGGGATCCCGGTGACTCTTGCCAAACGCCATGGTAGCGCCAGAGGGCCGGGCCCAGGAAATCCGCCTCCACCGCTCTCTGGCTCCCGACTCCACCCGCTCGGTACCCTTGGCTCCTCCTCTTCGCCCGAGCGCTTCCCTGGCTCTGGCGGAGGCGGTGCGTTGTGCGCTGCCGCTGCGGGGCGCGGGCACCGAGCGTGAGGAGCGGGGCGCGGGGCAGGGACGCTAGGGCGGGGCTTCGGGACGCCCCGCGCACCTGCAGCGCGCCCTGCGGGACCGGCAAGGAGGCGGCGCTGCCCGCTGCAGGTGGTACAGGCGGGCAGCGGCGGGCGTATGGAGCCTGCGAGAGAGAGTGGCGCGGCCGCCCGCTCGGATCCCAGGTGGGCTTTTCGCCCCGCGCAGGAGGAGCAGGCAGCCCAAGATCTCCAGTTTGGGAAGTAGAGACCCGGGCTTTGATCCTCCCGTTTGCTGGGCAGATTGTCACTCTTCTCTGTGCCTCTTTGGCTGCCCTTGGTAGACCAAAGATAATAAGGGGTTAATAACACAAATTCAGAATTGTGAGAATTAAGGGAAGGACGTAAACCGATTAGGTCGGTGTCTGGTACCCACAAAATAAATAGTTAACCACTGAATAAATTGCATAACTAGAAATATTTACCCTCGACCTGCCTTCGCCCTACAGATCGGGGAGGGGAGGTTTGCGCCCTGCCCTTTAAAGCTGTAGGTGATGTCTAGGAGGAAGGATTGGCTTCGAAGTTAGGGCTTCCCAGGAGCAGGCCCTCTTTGTCTCTCCTGTTTCCTCGAGGGACCACAGGGCGCCGCCACACAAGCTCTTGTTTTCTAACCCCCACTTTCTGGGAGCCGTGTTTTCCAGCCTGATCTAAAAATGGGAGAGGGGCTTTCCGTTTCCTCTGGCAAGGAGTATGCTTGGCTTTAGGTCTGCTTTGGAATGTAGGTCCGAGTTTGAGAAGCCCAACACCTTTCCAGCTGCCCTTTCAGAACCAGAATTTATTTCTTATTCCTTTGCATTCAATTAACGTTGAATTGGCGATGTTAACAATCTCCAGCTGCCAGAGAGTGAGGCGTCCCCAGGCCATGTCAGATAGCCATAGATGAGCTCCTGGTGCTTGTAGATCCTGTTTCCTATAGTCTAACTGACACCCATTTCAAGTCTGTTTTTTAGCCCTGGGGATGGTGACTAGGGAGACGAAGGGGACCTGTTTTGACTTATGTCCGTGGTCTTGTGAATTTTAATATAGAGGTCTAAACCAATTGCCATGCACTCCAAGAGGCTAACATTTAATTATTTATCTCTAACTCAATTATTTATAATTTTTCTTTACCGAAGTGAGCCAAAACCTGGGATTCTAAAATCTAGAATGAAATATTCTTGTTGTGATGATATTTCTTATAATAGGATTTGTCTCATCTGTAACTAATATTCTCCACCTGCCTATTCAGGGCGAGTAACTATTTCAGATGGTGCCATTTATCAACTTCCTTAGTCATCACTACAGCCTCTGCTGACACTGTTGAAAACCTCTTTTGTGACATCACCAACCTAATCCGTATTCCATGCTACAGCCTCTAGCAAAGTGTTTTGCCTTTTCTGCAACCTACAATCAACCTACAATTTCTGAAAAAGAAAGCCAGTTTTAGCTTAGGCCAATGTTGGTGTCAGTGGCCTTCCATCAGATAATGAGAACTAGGAAGGAACCAAGCATCCAGAGAGAGAGATTTTTAACATACTTCTATGTGAGAGGTTTTCTTTTCTTTCTTCTTCTTCTTCTTCTTCTTCTTCTTCTTCCTCTTCCTCTTCTCTTCCTCTTCCTCTTCTTTCTTCTTTCTTCTTTCTTCTTCTTCTTCTTCTTTCTTCTTTTTTTTCTCCTATGTCTGCTTTCCTTACATGACAGGACTGAGGCACTGAGAAAGAGGAGAAACAGTAGCAAGAAGTGTCTTCTGGACTTGATGCTTGGGTGAACAGAACCAAGGTTGATGAGTACTACCTGTGTTCTATCTCAGCAATGCCTGGTGGAAGTTTTTCTCTCTCCCTGTGCCCTCCAGGGTGTTATGGTTGTTGTTGCAGCTTTCTTGTGTACTCTGTTCCTTTCTCCGTGACCCCTCTTCTCTCCAGGCATGAAAATCAACATGGTTAATGTTAGTGAAGTGTAGCAGCAGGGACAATAGAATTCACAACTAAGTTGAGGTCAAAGAAGGAGCGGAATCCCACAGGGGTAAAATGACACCAGGAGTAAAATCTTACCACAATTTCAATTCCAAGAACACTTAGTAAACATTTATTCAGTAAAATGTGCTAAGTGTCTGCAACTAGAAATCTATCTTAATCTTCACAATCCTGGGAGGTGGGTAGTATTAACCTCATTTTCACAAATGTATAATCTGAGATTCAGAAAGATCAAGCTCATAAATGGCTTGACTAAAGTTTGACTCATGGCTGCCTGGTTCCAAAGCCTATATTATTGTCACTAGGTGAATCTGTTTATTGAGCCTGGTGTCTTACTTTTTTAAAGGATCTGCTTGATTCAATGTGAGACCTCTTAAAGAATACAGGAATAGGGGAAGTCATATACTTTGCTGGCACAAGGTTCTACTTGTTTTCTGTTCTTGTTCAATAGTGAATATTTTCTGTGCTAGAACTATATGCCAGATATGTTCTAAACATATTACATGCATTATCTCATTTAATCACATAATAACATTGAGACCAGTATCATTATTACTTTTTATTTCATATTAGAAAAACCGAAGTAATGGCTGGACACGGTGGTTCACACCTGTAATCCTAGCACTTTGAGAGGCCGAGGTGGGCAGATCACCTGAGATCAGGAGTTCGAGACCAGCCTGGCCAACATGGTGAAACCCTGTCTTTACTAAAAATACAAAAATTAGCTGGGCGTGGTAGTGGGTGACTGTAATTCCAGCTACACGGGTGGCTGAGGCAGGAGAATCGCTTGAACTCAGGAGGCGGAGATTGCAGTGAGATGAGATCGTGCCACTGCTCTCCAGCCTGGGCAACAGTGACTCTGTCTCAAGAAAAAAAAGAGAAAAAAAAAAGTAAATAATTTTTCACATAGTCACATTGCTAGGGAAGGACTAATTCCAGAATCTGTGACTTGAACAGCTGTGCTATCATCTTTCATGGATAGAGCTCTAGATGGTAGGTGGTGCTCTTCACTAGTTCACATTTTGAAAGAAGTGGGTTCTAGGGGGTAGTGTCTGTAGAATGAAGTGACCGAATTTGGCAAGTACACCTGTATAGAAGACAAAGATAACCCACCATCATGATTCATGCAGCTCAGAGATTTTTGCCTTCTCATTTGATTGGGGTGTGTGTGTGTGTGTGTGTGTGTGTGTGTGTGTGTTTGAGATGGAGTTTCACTCTTCTTACCCAGGCTGGAGTGCAATGGCACAATCTCGGCTCACCACAACCTTTGCCTCCAGATTCAAGCAATTCTCCTGCCTCAGTCTCCCTAGTAGCTGGGATTACAGGCATGTGCCACCATGTCTGGCTAATTTTGCATTTTTAGTAGAGAAGGTGTTTCTCCATGTTGGTCAGGCTGGTCTCGAACTCCTGACCTCACGTGATCCACCCTCCTCGGCCTCCCAAAGTGCTGGGATTACAGGCGTGAGCCTGTAATTACTAGGCCTGTTCCTTGTTTTAATATTTAAATGTGCTCCCTATAACCCTCCCCTTAGTGTATCTACTAGCCTTCTCATTATCGTTCTCTTTTTCCACGGGTCTAGTTCCATACACTACCTACTCTCTGCCCCAGCTCTCCCACTATAAAAACTAACTTTCATAGCTATGTGATCTTCCGCTTTAATAGTCATCCTCATCATCTTTGACCCTCTGCACCACCCATGTGATGGCCTTTCGTTATTAGCCAGCCTTATCTTTCAGGGCACTTCTCTATCCTACTTTTTTTTTTTCTCTCTCTCTCTCTCTCTCTGACTGCTAATTCTCAGTGATCTTCATTTGATTCCATTTTCCTCTCCATTCTGCTAGATCTAAGCAAGTCTCCCCATACTTCCAAGGTCCGCCTTTTTCTCTCTCTGCATTTCTCTCATCCCACCTCCTCCTTGTCCCTTCTTTATGAAGTCTTTTCTGACAACTCCCAGAAGAATTGAACTCTTCTTTCCTGTCCCAGGTACAAATTTTGTCTTATATTCCACAACACATTATATCACTGATTTGTTTAAAAATCTGTTCCCTGCCTCCTAGATATAGGCCCCACAAAGGAAAAGGACCCGTTTGTAGGACTTGGTGTCCTGACACTCAACAGCCCTTAAAGGATTTTTTTTTTTTTTTTTTCTGAGACAGAGTTTCACTTTGTCACCCAGGCTGGAGTGCTGTAGCACAATCTCAGCTCACTGCAACCTCTGCCTCCCAGGATCAAGCGATGGTCCTGCCTCAGCCTCCCAAGTACCTGGGATTACAGGCACATGCCACCACGCCTGGCTAATTTTTATATTTTTATTAGAGACAGGTTTTCACCATGTTGGCCGGGCTGGTCTCGAACTCCTGACCTCAAGTGATCTTCCCACCTTGGTCCCCCAAAGTGCTGGGATTACAGGCATGAGCCAATATGCCCAGCCTAAGGTATGTTTATTGAACATATTAATGAATGGCTCTTCAAAATCTTAAGTTGTTCTGTCCTTCCTGATATCCAGCCCTTAATTCCCTCCTGGTTGCCTTGTTGAAACTTGAACTCAGTATGTCTAGAATTATACTCATTGTCTTTCTCCATTATCTCAATATCCTACCTTACTTATTTTGACTGTAGCAGTCATTCTCAACCATATGCATAGAAATTCCTGGGTTGCTATAAAGACTGATGATATCTGGGTCCCACCTGAGAGATTCTGATTTAACTAGTCTTGGATGCCTCAAGGTCATAAAGAATTTTAAAGATCCCTGGATGTGCTAATGGTACCATAAATTCCCAAACAGAAAATCTTGAAGTTATCTCCAACTTTCATTTCAGTCAGTTCTGGATTTCTCTATGTTCTTTACCTCTCTTTCTCCTTGCTTTTTCTTCTCTGTGGACACTATCCGTCCAGAAATTGTCAATGTCATAAGCTTTAATACTGTTTAGAGATGAAACTAGATTGAAGTTCAGGCTTTCCTGAACACGATCAAATATCCCCGTGCATTTCAAGACATATTATTTCTCCTTAAAGTAGACCTTCTTTTGCACAATGTCTTGCCCATTGTTTTTGAAAACCACATGTACGCAAATATATGTTCATTTTATTTCCATGTATATATATATATATAGAGAGAGAGAGAGAGAGAAAGAGAGAGAGAGAGAGAGAGAGATAAGTTCTTACTATGTTGCCCAGTCTGGTCTCGAACTCCTGAGCTCAAGCGATCCTCCAACCTCACAGCCTCCCAGAGTGTCGGGATTATGGGCCTGAGCCACATCCAGCCTATTTCCAGTCATTTCTTAATATACTATGTCTTTGCAACTCCTGATTGTGAAAATTAAAGAACAACCTTTCTTTTCCAACTCTTAGGATAACCCTCCATCAGCTTCACATGAGAGGTTTTCTCCCAACCCCAGCCCCAGCTCTGTTTTGTTCCATCTTTATGGGTTTTAGGCTGAACTCAGAGACCCAAGATGAGAGAGGACAAGGCACAGGAAGAGTGAAGAGGGGAACAGCTGTTGACTTCTTACTGTGCCAAGCACTGTACAAAGTGCTTTGGTATCTCTAATAAACTTCAGAATTATTTTTTAAAAAATAATTACTCCCATTTCATTAACTAACTTGCCTAAAGTCACTCTCAATATGGAGGTGAATTTGGATTTTTCTCATTTCCAAGCTTAAGCCTTTTTCCATTGCATGACACTGCCAGCCCCTGCCTTCCCCACCAGCAAGGATCTGTTGCTGATCTTGGAGAGCATCTGAAGCAACGAGCCCAGTGCTCCTTATGCAGCAATGCCAACCAGAAGTTTGTTGATTGATTTTAAACCACAAGCATCCTCCAAACATTAATCTTTAAATCACAAAGAAAGGTTCCTTGGTTTCTCTCATCATCCATACAATTAAGAAGCTCCATTGAGAGAGGGGACTAAAGGGCACCTGTTGGTTAAATTTGTCATCTCATTGGATTCCTGTGAGACTGAAAACCAAAGTTTTATCTGGAAAATAAACCAAAGGAATCAATATTTTCAAAACCTGAGCCAACCAGCTTTCTGTGAGTTTTATAATATCATCGGTGCACACAACTCATTTGGGGTTTGTCATTTAATTCCTGTGTATTCCTTTGGGATCCTAGTTTTAGTTTGCAAATCAGATTAGCTGGGCTCAAATCAGCTCTCAGGTGATACAAATAATTTTGAATTCACAGGGTTGTTTTGAAACATAACGAGATATTATGTTTATAGCACTTGGAATGATTCTGGGCATATAATAAAGCTCAGTAAATATTAACTAGTTATCATGATCATTTATCCTTCCAGTCTACCAGGTGGCCTAAAATTTCCACTATTAGAAAATGGCCTTTGAGGTTTGGCAATGTCTCTCTAAAAGCCACTACTTAAAAGATGCTGTTTGGGAAAAGAACATCCTATCAGTACCTACTAGCATCAGTATAATTACACATTTGGTTTCTGTTAGCATGTTATGAATAATGTGCAACTTGGTGATCCATTCCATTGAAAAGGTCTCATAGGAATGGGGCTCTAAAAGAGACCATGAGCTGGGATTTTGTGGCAGGGGTTGTGAAAGGCTGGCTGCTTTGAGGTTTGTTTTACAGGAAAGCCTTGAAAAAAGGGGTGTAGAGCAAGGGAAACACATTTAATTTCAATGTCAAATTTGGTTCTAATCCCAGGGCTACCATTTGCTAATTGATCTTTGACAGGCAAATCACTATTTCAGAACATTTGTTTCTTTATCTGTAACAATGGGACTAATCGAACATATCTCAAAAAGTAGGTCTCAAGATTAAATGAGTTGACATTTGAATGCTTTTAATAAATGCCTGGCATGTCCTTGGTGTTCAATAACTGTTAAAGCTCAAAGCTTAAAGTAGGCTTCTCTTCCCTATTTTCCATCATATCATCTTGGTTATGTCCTTTATAACACTGTTTATAATCTGAAATTGTTTTGTGCAGTTATTTGTTTACTTGCCTTGCAAGACTTCATATTGCTCCCTTGCTCCACAAAATATACCCTTGTGATTCTATATTGCGCTGCAGCCACAGCCCTCCAGGCCAACTCTTTCCCTCAGGTCCTAAAGCAGATCTACCCAAAAAATGCAGATTTGGTGGTCCATCGTCCTATAACCTACTTTAGTCCAGCTACAATACCGTTTTTAAAAGACATTGTCTTACCGATATTAAGAACAGTCCTCTCACCTCAGCTTCTTTTCTCTTCTAACACCATTTGTCACTGTTGACCTCTGCCTGCTCCTTGAAAGCATTTCTTCTCCTACCTACTATGGTGTGATGTGCAACTGCCATATACTTCTCCTGATTCTACCTACAGTGCTGATTTAAAGCCTCCTTGCCCCCCGCCCCACCTCTCTTTATCCTCTTCTTCTGGGTTATTATATCATCATAGCATTTACTGCTATTTGAAATGCTCTCATTTCTTCATTTGTTTGCATATTTATAGATGTCTTCTTATCTGGCTTGGGGAGGGCACAGGGTGTTCTGTTTTGCTCATCACTGCATTACTCAGTGACTTTAACACTGCCTCGTATGTTCTATAGTTCATTACATCTAAAACTCTTTCTGTGATGCACTTTTTTTTAGGGACAACAAAAAGGAAAAAAAAGCTTCCAGTTAAACTATGAGATACTGCTTTCTTGTTACTTATAATTTTATTTTGTGTTTATTTAAATAATGTTTTGAGAATTATTGAACCTGATGTTTTGTAGATATGACTCTTTTGCATATGTGAAAAAGAAAATGTAAGCAAAATAAATTCACATCTGTAATCCCACCCTTTGGGAGGTTGAGGGCGGTGGATCACCTGAGGTCACAAGTTCGAGATCAGCCTGGCCAACATGGTGAAACTATGTCTCTACTGAAAACACAAAAATTAGCCAGGCATGGTGGTGGGTGCCTGTAATCCCAGCTACTTGGGAGACTGAGGCAGGAGAATTGCTTGAACCTGGGAGGCAGAGGTTGCAGTGAGCCAAGATCATGCCAAGATACTCCAGCCTGGGCAACAAGAGCAAAACTCCATCTCACAATTAATTAATTAATTAACAAAGATATTTCTTCTTCCCATACAGAGTCCAACTCTCCAAACTCACTCCTTGACTCAGAGACATCAATGTGTTTTTCCACACCCTGTCATTTTTTATGCCACTATCAGCACTGATGACCCTGCATTTCTTTAGAGAGCTCTGCTGTTGTCTCCCGATACTTTATTCTAAGCTGTTGACACTCATTTTAAGTTTTGATGGTGGTGCTTTTTTTTTTATCTTACTACAAAGTATCAATGAAAGCTTTTCCAGACAACAAACAGGACTCGTTTTTCTTCCCAAAATGGTCCTTAAATAGATTTGGGACTGAAATATCAAGGGTGTCAGTGTCCCATAAGCCACCAGAAATGACAAGCAGATTGCACATACCCACGCAATGACAACTGTGTATGCATTTCTGCTGTTGCCTGGCTGACAGAGATTATAACATACCACAGGTTGTGAGATGCATTAGAGATGTTTTATTTTATTTTATTTTATTTTGGAGACAGAGTTTTCCTTTGTCGCCGAGACTGGAGTGCAGTGGTGCCATCTTGGCTTGCTACAATCTCTGCCTTCCAGGTTCAAGCAATTCTCCTGCCTCAGCCTCCCAAGTAACAGGGCTTACAGGCGCCCACCAGAATGCCTGGCTAATTTTTTTTTGTATTTTGAATAGAGACGGAGTTTTGCTGTGTTGGCCAGACTGGTCTCTAACTCCTGACCTCAGGTGATCTGCCCAACTTGGCCTCACAAAGTGCTGGGATTACAGGTGTGAGCCATCATGCCTGGCTGCATTAGAGATGTTTAAAATACGGAGGAAAAAAGTACATCTTATAGTAGTTGAGATTCTCTAGTATGTTCCCTGCATATATTTACTAAATGAATTAATATATAAACAGAACCAGTGTTACTGCTGTGTTTAAGCCAACTAAAGTCTAAAATAAATCATCTAAGATAGAAATCCTATGTATTAAGCAATTCTTTGTTTCTTTTTTTATTATTGGCTCATCAAGGTTGGGCAATTATTTCATCTACTTAAATTCTAGAATCAGTAATGAATTCTTTTTTAGTTTTGTTTTTTATTTTAGTAGAGACAGGGTTTCACCTTGTTGGTCAGTCTGGTCTTGAACTCCTGACCTCAGGTGATCTGCCCTCCTTGGCCTCCCAAAGTGCTGGGATTACAGGTGTGAGCCACCACACCTGGCCAATGAATTCTTGTTGATGATAATTCAATCTAGAGCAAGTTTTAAAATTTTGAATATACTTTTTTACTTCTAATTTTACTTCTCATTCATTGTTTCTTAGAAGTTGAATGCAGCATACTTTAAATTATCTGCTTTAAAAAGATAAGTATTACACAGGTATTTCAGTGGGGTGCCCTTGATTTTCGTGTTTGAAAATAGAAAACATTTTATAACAGGTAGTTTTTTTAACCATGAGAGGGCAGCCTTGTTTAACTTATCAAATTCTCGCAAAGGCCTAGCTGGGCAGCCACGTTCTACAGAGTGATTCACTGGAGGGGGAGGAGGGCTCCGCGAACCCCAGCCAGCTGTTTTCAGGGTGTTTTATTTGCTGAAGGCCAGTTGTGCTGCCAGGAAGCACATTGATGCTGCTGTTTTTACTTCCTGAGTATCTTACATTGGCAGTGAAACCTGGTATTACTTATTTAGCAGGCAAATGGGGGATCCAGGGGAAGGAGCTGTTTGGGAAGGCTGCCGTGTATCAGAAATTAGGTGGCTGCAGGAGGGGATGCTTTCACAAAGGCCATGTCTGGGATTTGAATCTCTGATAACACATACATACCTATAGTTATGCAAACTTTGTGTGTGTGTGTGTGTGTGTGTGTGTGACTTATTATTATTTTTTTTTTGAGATGGAGTCTCGTTCTGTCACCCAGGCTGAAGTGCGGTGGTGCAATCTTGGCTCACTACAACCTCTGCCTCTGAGTTCAAGAGATTCACCTGCCACAGCCTCCCAAGTAGCTGGGATTACAGGCATGCACCACCACACCCAGCTAATTTTTTTTTTTTTTTTTTTTTTTTACTTTTAGTGGAAACGGGGTTTCATCATGTTTGCCAGGCTGCTCTCAAACTCCTGACCTCCAGTGATCCACCCTCCTCGGCCTCCCAAAGTGCTGGGATTACAGGCGTGAGCCACTGCACCTGGCCCAAAGTTTGAAATATTGTTAAAGACTGTTTGGAGAGGCAAAACCATTAAGAAAGGGGAGAGGTTGAAGGTAAGTCTAATGAGGATGGATGTCACGATCAATCAGCATAGGTGGTCAAGGAGACAAAAGGGGATAGTGACTTGTATTTTACATCCTTATTAGATCGTTTATTCCTTCCTTCCTTTATCACACATTATTGAATTTTATACAGAGGCACAACATGAACTCCTAAGCCAGTGAGGGAAACTTCCTAGTAAGCAGATCATTGCAGTTCAGTCCAAGTGGTAAGTAAAAATATGGACACAGTATCATGGGAGTACAAACTAGGAACTAACTTTGCATGGAGGATTGAGTCCTGGATTAAAGATCTGGGCAGCATAGGGTTAGACCCAGGCCTGTTAGTGTAGGCCTGAGCACAAATAATGTAATGACCATTGTGATGTAGGGGAAGAGAGCTCTAGTCAGTCTGAATCTCATTCTGTGCCTCACTCTTTTATAGAGAGAACTTTTACTTTTCAGTGCTAGCCCATCTCTATAGTGATGAGAGCAGTTACTGAGGTGTTCCTAATGTATTTACAGTTAAAAGTCCTTCTATGTTAGCTTTACCAACTGAGCAATGAGAACATATGGCAGCATGCACTCATTCATTCCACAAACATATAATGAAGTCCCCAAATGCGCCAGTCACGATGCTAGGAATTAGTGGTATATGAACAAGCACAAATCCAATCTGCATCCCAAGTGCTCACAATCAACTAAGGAAGAAGTTATAAATCACTGGACAAAGTTAATTCTTCATGCAGATGGGCAGAAAATTTACTTTTCCTCAAGTTCTCGAGCCTAGTAATCATACAATGTTTCCTCATTAATTTTCTTAATCATAAAAAGATAAGGATGAACTTCAAAAGTAGTAGGGATGAAAGTGGTAGAAATCATCGTATTTTGTATTAGTCTTAGCCCCAAGTTATAAAATGAATGTCCTACCATGTTCCTTACAAAAACATAAGAACAACAACAATAGCATTGGTTGCATTCTAGAGCTAAATAGGAATGCAAAACAGGTCATGTACAGTTTTGATATTGCTGTATCAGGGGTTTGCATCATGATTAGAGGTGCATTCTGATTCGTGTAAAAAAAGTTATTAAAGAGATAGTATAGAATCAATTTCACTTTTAAATTAATTTATATCTTATTCACTTAAAATCATCTTATTCACTTAAAATCATACTTACATACAAGTATATACTTGTATGTGTACATGTTTATTTAGTGTATGGCATGTGTATGGACCCAAGAAGGCCACCCTGCAGTTTCCCTGAGATCTTTGGCCTCAGAATATCTTCTATACTCCTGAGCCCTTCCTAAGAAAACCCGTTTACAGTTCCTTTCCTGTGCACTTTCTTACACTGAACACTTGTCTGTATCTCAACCAGGAATCAGCAAATATTGTCTGTAAGAGGCCAGGTAGTAAATATTTTAAGCTCTGCTGACATCTAGTCAACTCTGCCTGCCATCGTAGCACAAAAGCAGTCATAGACAATACATAAGCTAATGAATGTACAAACATAGATGGCAGGTCAGATTTGCCCTGCAGGTCATACTTTGAAAATCCCTGTGCTGAATCATTCGACTCCAGCATTTTGGCTGATTCGATTAGGAGGGGGCATCCAAAATAAGAGTGACAAATCTGTTAGCCAGTCCCAATATGTTGCCCTGGCAAGGACCTTGTATGAGATCTTTGTAAACATTGGTGTCTCTAGATAGGCAGACAGATGGACAGACAGAGCAATTGTTAGTAGGATCAGCAGCATCAGGAGCCAAGAGTAATCAGAAGCTATCAGTAAAGTAAAATGAAAATATTTTAAAAAGATAACTTTTGGGGTAGTTAGTTAATAGGATTGAGACTAGAGAATTTGAGAAAATTCACATTGGTAGGGGTTATGGGTCTTCAGAAATGTGTGTCCTAAAAGAGTCTTACCACAATTAATCTGCATTCCAGCTTCAGTCTAGCCATCCCTGGGTTCCTGGAGGAGTTATGTTGTTCTTATTTCCACATGTAGCCTAATATCTGATTTCCCATTGCTAGGGTAACCTCAATGAATATCTATTTCCAACAACTCCAAAGAGCCTAGGTGACATTCTTTCTGTAGGTTGGGAACTGGAGGTGTGTATCAAATATTTATCAGCAAATATTGGCTATGTTGGGAGATTTCTGAATCATTTGTTTTATACTTTCTGCCTAGTCTCTGAATGGATTCAGTGAGCGTAAGTCATTTTTTTCTTGAACATGCACAGCCACTTTCTCTGGGGGCATTTGACGAGGAGGAAGCATGGCTGTGTACCCACCTCAGGCCTGACAGTCCTGCTCAGTGAGGCATCAGGGCCCCATATGGTAAAAATTGTTCCATGACAAGTCTGGTTTATTCCAGTTGTTGCTTCTATTGAAAATCTTGAGGAAAACCTTTTCATGTTTCTCACCTGAGTGCAGTGAAGGTTTCTGGACTGCCTGGGAAAAGGTTTAAAGGAAGGTTACATTATTAATCAATATGTTTTTATGCCCAGTTATCCCTGACCAGAGATGAGTCCTTCACATTGCTCTTAGCAGTCCCTGGAACTTAATTCAACCCTTGTCATCTCTGACAGTGTTTTATGGTCTCCTGTTCTGGCTGCCAATCTTAAGACAACTTCGATTTTGGCAGAAATTTCCATTCTCTTCTACTGTATGAGAAAAAAAGTACAATTTTGTAGCTATTCAGGGTGGAAAGATGTTTTATCATTGAAGGAGTGAATTCTTGGATGTGTTAATATATCTCCTTTCACAGGTATGTTGAAGGACATTTTACTTCTGGCTCTTTTTTTTTTAGATGGTGTCTCACTTTGTTACCCAGGCTGGAGCGCGGTGGTGCAATCTCGGCTCACTGCAATCTCCGCATCCGAGGTTGAAGCGATTCTCCTGCCTCAGCCTCCTCAGTAGCTGGGATTACAGGCTGCACCACCACGCCCAGCTAAGTTTTAGTAGAGATGGGGTTTCGCCATGTTCGCCAGGCTGGTCTGGAACTCCTGACCTCAGGTGATCCACCAGCCTCAGCCTCCCAAAGTGCTGGGATTACAGGTGTGAGCCGCTGCACCTGACCTCATTATTAAAAAACAAACAAACAACAACAACAACAAGAAAAACAGTTAATTGCCAAATGTTGCATAAAACATGGCACCTTGCTTTCAGAAACCATTTTTTATAAATCTGGATGTACATTAAAGTTAATATGGATCCCCTAGGTATAACCCCTTGAGAACAGGAGAAAATAGACATCACTACCATTATCTTTCTGTTAGAGGCCAGTCAGCATTAATAACATACCTGGCATTTGCACACTTGCCATATACTAGTCACTGAGGCACAGAGTATTGATAACTTGCCCAAGGTCTCACAGTAAGAAGCGGATACATGTGCAGCACTATCCTGCTTTCATGACATTATGTCCGTAAGCTCAGGCTCCAGAAAACTTCAAGGAAGTCTTCATCCACAGAGCATGGAGATCTGAAGGGCAAACCTAGGTGTGAGCAATGAGATATTTGATCTCTCTGAAGTTTCCTTTTTTCTGTAAGTAGAAGAAATAGGCTCCCCTGAGGATTATATTTCAAGTAAAAAGTCAAGCAGTCACTGCGTTGTATTGCTACCCACTGTGTGGCTGTCCTCCATTAGGCACTTTCACAATGAGGTTACAGATCAGAAACAGGCAGTTCAGGGGCCAGCTGATGAGAGATGGACAGAGGCCTGCCTGGGGTATACACTTGTTTTACATGAAGCTTGTCTTTTCTTTATACAGAGCTGTGCTCCATGCTGCTTACATGGCTGTTTCATGTCCTAGTTAATTTTGGGGGCTCTCTGTTGGATTTTAATTACAGATCTATTAATCCATGGGAAGAGTTGACAGGTGTTGTAGGTTGGTCACAGCAAATTAATAGGCAAGTGCTGGGTGGAAAGTCCTGAAGACTCTTAGTAATTCACTCACAAAAACACTTGCCACTTGAAAGTGGGGAGCACAACCAGAATATGTTTAGCTACCTAGAACGCATTTTTAAAAGGAAAGACGCCAAGGCTGAAAACACTGACTCAGTTTGGGCTTGCATTTTCTATTGAGGTGGGAAAGGATGTCATTAATAGAATAAATGAGGATGGGATTGGGCTGGGTCACCTGGAAAAACTTGAGCAAAGTCCCTTGGGATGATATAAACACGATGCAGGCAAAAATGAATAAACAGTTTATTTCTAGCAGGGTTTGTCCTCAAACCTCATTATAGTCATGCAACACATAAGAACGCTAAGGTCAATAACAGGTGGCATATCCGATGGTGGTCCCATAAGATTATAATGGAGCTGAAAAATTCTTATCACCTAGTGACGTGATAGCTGTCCTAACATTGTAATGCAAAGCATAATTCATGTGTTTGTGGTGACACTGTTGTAAACAAACGTACTGCTCTGCTATGTGTATAAAAGTATAGCAATACAATTATGCACAGTTCATAATACTGATAATACTAAATAATTATGTTACTGGTTTATATATTTACTATGCTTTTTATCATTATTTTAGAGTATATTTCTTCTACCTATTAAAAAAAGTTAACTGTAAAACAGCCTCAGGCAGGTCCTTCAGGAGAAGGCATTGTTATCACAGGAGATGACAGCTCCATGTATGCTACCATCCCTGAAGACAGTGGGATAAGATGTAGAGGTGGAAGACAGTGACACTGATGATCCTGATCCTGTGTAGGCCTAGGATAATGTGTATGTTTGTGTCTTAGTTTTTAACATAAAAAAGTTTAACAGTAAAATAATAATAATTTTTTTAAAAAAGGATATATAGCCTGAATAAGGATATAAAGAAAGAAAATAAAATATTTTTGTATGGCTGTACAATGTGTTTGTGTTTTAAGCTAAATGTTATTATAAAGGAGTCAAAATGTTTAAGAATTATAATATATATAAAGTGTATTAGGGTTCTCTAGAGGAACAGAACTAATAGGATATGTGTGTGTGTGTTTATATATATATAATATATATAATACATATATATAAAATATATATATTATACATATACATATATATATATATAAAGGGGAGTTTATTAAGTATTAACTTACATGATCACAAGGTCCCACAAGGCAAGCTCGAGGAGCAAGGAGAGCTAGTCCCAGTCTCAAAACTGAAGAACTTGGAGTCTGATGTTCGACACCAGGAAGCATCCAGCATGGGAAAAAGATGTAGGCTGGAAGGCGAGGCCAGTCTCGACTTTTCACATTTTTCTGCCTCCTTTATATTGGCTAGCAGCTGATTAGATGGTGTCCACCAGAATAAGGATGGGTCTGCCTTCCCCAGCCCACTAACTCAGATGTTAATCTCCTTTGGCAACAGGCTCACAGACACACCCAGGATCAGCACTTTGCATCCTACAATCCAATAAAGTTGACACTCAGTATTAACCGTCACATAAAGTAAAAACGTTATAGTAAGCTCAAGTTAATTTATTATTAAATATTTAAAATACATTCAGTGTAGCCTAAGTGTACAGTGTTTCCATAGTCTACAGTGGTGTACAGTAATGTCCTAGGCTTTAACATTCACTCACCACTCACTCCCTAACTCACCCAGAGCAACTTCCAGTCCTGCAAGCTCCATTCATGGCTGGTACCCCATAGGGGTGTAGCATTTTTTAATGTCTTATACCGCATTTTTACTGTACCCTTTCTATGTTTAAATATGTTTAGGTATACAAATACTTACCATTGTGTTCCAATTGCCTATAGTATTCAGTAGAGTAACATGTTGTGTAGGTTTGTAGCCGAGGAGCAACAGGCTATACCATCTAGCCTAGGTATATAGTAGCCTAAACTGTTTAGGTTTGTGTAAGTACACTGTGTGGTGTTTGCACAATGATGAAATCACCTAATGATACATTTCTCAGAACTTTTCCTTGTCATTAATCGATACATGCCTGTGTAAAACTTTAGAAAGAATATGAATTATGGAGAATTCTTTTAGCCTTAATTAAGAGGCTAGAACCAAAGCTGGGGAAAATGACCACTTTTCCTCCTAAGTGCACTTCCAATTTTGGAACTTCGCCCCATTGTTCAGAGAAGAAGCCGTTCCAAGAGAGCTGGAGTGCAAAAAACCCCTTTTCCCCAGTTCAAAGATATCCGTGCCCTGGCTGTGCCCTGGCCTAGCCCTGGGAAAGGGGACATCGGAAGTGACAGAGCTGGTCAGCCTCTTCTCATTTGGAAGCAGCCCTAGCTGTATCTGGTGGTTGAGGGAACTCTACAGAAAGGGGAGAAAATCCGTGCAAATAAGGTGGCATTTTATCATATGTTAAAACTTCTACCCTTCAAAGCACAACCTGCCAACTAAGTCTGTCATCCAGCACTCCTGCCCCTTGAAGGCTGAAGTGTTTTCCTCCTTACCCTGACTCATCCCTGGGTAGGAACAAAACAGGATGGGGAGAAGAAAGGAGCCTTGAGTTGCCCATAGGGGTCAATATCTGTCTCTGTTTGGAAATCAGACAACCCAAATGTTGAGATTATAAGGCAGGATTTCTTTCTGTCAACAAAAGCATCCTCTTAGGAATGAATTGGAATTACAGAGAAAACAATTTAGAGCCTTTGAGAACTTCCTAATTAGCAGAGTGGTGAGACTGTAGAATAAACAAAGAGAATGGAAGATCTCTTTAACACCTAAAAGGAAAAGGTAAACAAATGTAATAAGTAGTGTCATTACAGTAAGTTATTACAAACGTAATAAGTAGTAGGAAGAAGTTAAGTAGGCCTCCTACCTTTTCAACATAATTCTTCCCTATTTTTTAAGACCCTCCAATTAGGTGCCCCTTGTGTTTACTTCCAGCACACACTTGCATATTTACTATGATATCTATTCATGGACAGAGAATGTAGTCTATTCTACTTCTAAATATTGCTTTTCTTCACAGAAACGGTGTTATTTTAAAAGAGTTACCAAAACAACTAAANCAATTGCCTATAGTATTCAGTAGAGTAACATGTTGTGTAGGTTTGTAGCCGAGGAGCAACAGGCTATACCATCTAGCCTAGGTATATAGTAGCCTAAACTGTTTAGGTTTGTGTAAGTACACTGTGTGGTGTTTGCACAATGATGAAATCACCTAATGATACATTTCTCAGAACTTTTCCTTGTCATTAATCGATACATGCCTGTGTAAAACTTTAGAAAGAATATGAATTATGGAGAATTCTTTTTAGCCTTAATTAAGAGGCTAGAACCAAAGCTGGGGAAAATGACCACTTTTTCCTCCTAAGTGCACTTCCAATTTTGGAACTTCGCCCCATTGTTCAGAGAAGAAGCCGTTCCAAGAGAGCTGGAGTGCAAAAAACCCCCTTTTCCCCAGTTCAAAGATATCCGTGCCCTGGCTGTGCCCTGGCCTAGCCCTGGGAAAGGGGACATCGGAAGTGACAGAGCTGGTCAGCCTCTTCTCATTTGGAAGCAGCCCTAGCTGTATCTGGTGGTTGAGGGAACTCTACAGAAAGGGGAGAAAAATCCGTGCAAATAAGGTGGCATTTTATCATATGTTAAAACTTCTACCCTTCAAAGCACAACCTGCCAACTAAGTCTGTCATCCAGCACTCCTGCCCCTTGAAGGCTGAAGTGTTTTCCTCCTTACCCTGACTCATCCCTGGGTAGGAACAAAAACAGGATGGGGAGAAGAAAGGAGCCTTGAGTTGCCCATAGGGGTCAATATCTGTCTCTGTTTGGAAATCAGACAACCCAAATGTTGAGATTATAAGGCAGGATTTCTTTCTGTCAACAAAAGCATCCTCTTAGGAATGAATTGGAATTACAGAGAAAACAATTTAGAGCCTTTGAGAACTTCCTAATTAGCAGAGTGGTGAGACTGTAGAATAAACAAAGAGAATGGAAGATCTCTTTAACACCTAAAAGGAAAAGGTAAACAAATGTAATAAGTAGTGTCATTACAGTAAGTTATTACAAACGTAATAAGTAGTAGGAAGAAGTTAAGTAGGCCTCCTACCTTTTCAACATAATTCTTCCCTATTTTTTAAGACCCTCCAATTAGGTGCCCCTTGTGTTTACTTCCAGCACACACTTGCATATTTACTATGATATCTATTCATGGACAGAGAATGTAGTCTATTCTACTTCTAAATATTGCTTTTCTTCACAGAAACGGTGTTATTTTTAAAAAGAGTTACCAAAACAACTAAATTCTAAATTTTGCTTTTCTTTACAGAAACGGTGTTATTTTTAAAAAGAGTTACCAAAACAACTACAGTCGAGCGTCACTTGACAATGGAAATATGTTCTGAGAAATGTGTCATTGGGAGATTATGTTCTCGGTTATCTGAACATCATAGAGTGTATTTACACAAACTTACACGGTACAGCCAATGACACACCCAGTCTAGTTGATAGCCTATTGCTCCCAGGCTGCAAATCTGCATGGCATGTTACTGTACCGTAGGCTATTAGAACACGATGGTAAGTATTTGCATATCTAAACATATTTAAACATGGAAAAGGTACAGTAAAAATATGATATAAAAGATAAAAACTTCTATACCTGCATAGGGCACTAACTATGAATAGAGCTTGCAGGATTGGAAGTTGCGCTGAGTGAGACAGAGAGAGTGGTGAGTCAATGTGAAAGTCTAGGGCATTATTGTGCACTACTGTAAACTATAAAAACACTTAGGCTACACTAAAGTCATTTTAATTTTTTATTCAGTAGTAAAATAACTTCAGCTTGTGACAACTTTTTTACTTCACAAACTTTTAAATTTTTTTTAACATTTTGTCTCCTTTGTAATAACGTTTAGCTTTAAACACAAGCATATTGAACATCTGTACAAAAATATTTCTTTATATTCTTATTCTATAAGCTTTTTTCTTTTTGAATAGCCCTTCCCTTCCCTTCCCTTCCCTTCCCTCTCCTCCCTTCTACTCCCCTCCCCCTTCCTTCTTTCCTTTTTCTGTCTCTCTCTCTCTGTCTCAAGACAGGGTCTTGCTTGGTTGCTTATGCTGGAGTGCAGTGGCACAATCTTGGCTCACTGCAGCCTCGACCTCTCAGGCTCAATTGTTCCTCCCACCTCAGCCTCCCCAAGTAGCTGGGACTACAGGCACACACCACTATGGCTGACTTTGTATATTTTTTATAGAGACAGGGTTTCATCATGTTGCTCAGGCTAATCTAGAACTCCTGGCCTCAAGCAATCTGCCCCCCTCAGCCTCCCAAAGTACTGGGATGATAGGCTTGAGCCATCATACCCAGACCGTAAGGTCTTTTCTATTCTTAAAATTTTTCCTTATTTTACTTTTTAAATGTTTTTGTTAAAAACAAAGACACAAACAAATACTTCAGCCTAGGCCTATACAGGGTCAGGATCATCAGTATCAGTGTTTTCCACCTCCACATCTTGTCCCCTGGAAGGTCTTCAGGGAAAATAACATACATGGAGTTGTCATCTCCTGTAACAATGCCTTTTTCTGGAATAACTCATAAGGACCTGCCAGAGGCTGTTTAACAGTTAATTTTTTTTTTTTAATAAGTAGGAGTACACTCTAAAGTAATGATATAAGTATAGTATAGCAAATACATAAACCAGTAACATAGTTGTATATTATCATTATCAAGTGTTATGGGCTGTATATAATTGTCATTAGGTGATAGGAATTTTCAGCTCCATTATCATCTTATGGGACCACTGCTCTGTATGTGGTCACTCATTGACCCAAATATCATTATGTAGCATATGACTGTCTTCAAATCATATAAAATCAGCTGAGTGTGGTTGCTTACACCTGTAATCCCAGCACTTTGGGTGGCCGAGGCAAGCGGATCACTTGAGGTTAGCAATTTGAGACCAGCCTGGCCAACATGGCAAAACCCCATATCTACTAAAATTACAAAAATTAGCTGGACGTGGTGGTGCACGCCTGTAGTCCCAGCTACTCAGGAGGCTGAGGCACAAGAATCACTTTAACCTGGGAGGTGGAGGTTGCAGTGAGCCGAGATCACGCCAGTGCACTCCAGCCTGGGTGACAGAGCAAGTCTCTGTCTCAAAAATAAATAAATAAAATGGATGTTATTTTTCCTAAAAATTTTTTAATAATGAGAGTGTTTCCACAGGCTAAACACATAGTTATAATCTTCAAACATCACTGAGCTGACCCAGCATTTAATTGTCTGAAGTGAAGTGGCTTTTTTCTCCTTTAACCACCAGCACCTTCATTATTGGAACATCTTATACACTCTTTTTTATTAACTTGTTATATCTCTTGTTATTGCAAAATGAAGCTCAGAGCCTCTCAAACAAAGTAGCTGCAATCGGCCAGCAAAAGCATTCTTACTACACTATGTGGACGACAGAATTTTTTCTCTTTACTCATATTGCTAGTTGTTGGCCGTCCCTTTACAATCAATACTTGTCCTTGCAATGCAAATAGTGTTCCCTAATTTCTCAATTTTATAACAGTCATGTTAAGAAAACATAAATTGCAAGAGAACTGCCTGTTTCAGAGTTGTGCTTTCCACAACTGGCTGCATTCCAGAATCACCTGAGGATCTATTAAACACCATAGCTTCCTTTTTTTTTTTTTTTTTTTTTTTTTTTTTTTTGAGATGGAGTCTTGCTCTGTTGCCCAGGCTGGAGTACAATGGCTCAATCTCGGCTCACTACAACCTCTGCCTCCCAGGCTCAAGTGATTCTCCTACCTCAGCCTCCCATGTAGCTGGGATTATAGGCACGTGCCACCACACCCAACTAATTTTTGTATTTTTAGTAGAAACGGGGTTTCATCATGTTGCTCAGTCTGGTCTTGAACTCCTGACCTCAGGTGATCCACTCGCCTCAGCCTCCCAAGCACTGCAGCTTCTTACCTGCACATCAGATGAGCAGAATCAGAATTTCTGGGAGTAAAGTCTGGGAATCTGTGTTTTCAAAAAGCTTTCCCCAGGATTTAGTTGTACAGCCAGATTTGGAAACCATGATACAAGATGACCTTCTGTAGTCTCTCTCTCATTGTTTGGAAATCCTTTGAATGAAAAAAAAACAAAACAAAAACAAACAAACAAAAAACCCTCTTTTTTCTTCCAATTAAGATTCTTGCAAATAATAGTTGCCCAATTAATGCCCAATTAATTAATATAGAGAGAAGGAAAATAATTTATTACTCATTTGTTTGAGGAGGAGATAAATTTTTGAGACATCCTTAGAAGAAACTAAATGTAATTTTCTCTACAATGACCATGCAAGGACTGAATGTTTCCCAATAAAATGAAAGTGTCCAGTTGAGGTTGACCAAGGGCTTGATGAGACAATAGGTGTGAAACTATCACAACAAAGATTGACATGTAATAGATTAATAAGTGCTTAATAAGTTTATTCTTCCTTGTAGACTTAATCTTATATTTTCTCAGTCTCTGTCTCCCTATGTAGGTGTTCAAACCTTCTATTTTCCATTAATATGGAGAATAAAACATACAACATTATTTTAAAAGTCAGAGATTATACAGTATTAGGCATTATTCTCTGGAATGTAATTGGAATGAAATTGATATTTCCAGTTGTACTGATTCACTGTTCCCTTAATTAGTCTCTAGTGAACTAGCCCCTCTATATTAGAAGCTAGTTTTTCTCTATTCAGTTTCTTGAAGATTTAAGTTCAAACAAGAGTGGATCCCTTTCTTCTTTTTGGTTGCAAAGCACTTTATACCTAAGTTATAGAGTTAACACACACTGGCTTTTATTTTAATTACCTAAATGTGCATTCATTTTTTCCATTTTGATTATTCTTTGTAAATCTCCATAGTTGCTTACCCATTGTAGATGCTCATTGAATGCTACTCTGTCCTATATATTTACTAAAATTGTGATTGGTTGGGGGTATTATTTGCTCCCTTCCTGCCTTCTCTCTTGTATGATAAAGCTCTCTGAGTCTGTATTGTCTCTCTTATACAGTGACTGGAAAGTGCCTTAACCCCAAATGGACTTCCAATTTCTTCTCATTTCTCTGTCATCCTTTACAAGTTGTTTATTTATTTATTTTTTTTGCTTTTTCTACTTCCTTAAGCCTTACATTTTCTCTTGAATATGTTCTAAGTGGTTTCTTTCACTGCATCTCTCATCATGATCTTCTCTCATCACGATCACCAATGATCCAGGAGGACCCATTGCTTTGTCTTGTGTTATTGATTCCTCTGCAGCATTCAACAAAGCCGATGCTTCCTTTTTGAAAGATTCTTTCCACTTGATTCCATGACCCCAAACACTTAGTTTCTTTAGTGTCCTCCTAATCTCACACATTGCACTTTCTTCAACGGTTCTGCCCCTCAGTCAGATCAGTAAATATTAGATGCCCCAGGGCTCTGTTCTGGGTGCTCTTTTCTTCTTTATTCACATCCTCTCCTCAGGTGATCTCATCTCTTCCCATGGGTTTGGATAAGATATACAGTCTATGTATAGGTGAATCCAAAAACATACTTTTGTTAGTACATTTTCTTGGAACTCCTGACTTTTCCATCAAACTGCCTGACACAGCCGTATAATATATTAGCCATGTCAAACACAACATGACTGAAAGAGAACTCTTGATTTCACTCCCAAATATCCTCCTTTTCCAATCTTCTTCACTTCCCCTAATGACATCACAGTGTACCTTGTTGCCTGGGACCCAAACCTGGGCCTTGATCTCTCACTTTCTTTTGCCTGCCACTCAGTGAATCTTGTGGATTCCCAAGATGTATCCTAAATCTATTCATTTCACTTTGTCTCCATCCCCGGTACCCTAATCTAAGATACCCTAATTTCTAGCCTGAAAAAGTCTTTCAACTCATTGCCCTGCTCCAATTCTTGCTTCCCTACATTCCACTTTCTCCAAAGTAAACTTTTAAAAACACAAATTTAGTGATGTCATACATCCTCTTCCCATGACTTAAACCTATCAATGGCTTTGACTCCACAGTTTAGACTAAAATTCAAAATATCTGTCTTGATCTATGAAATTTTATACTAGTGGTTCTTAAGCTTGTGCATGCACCGTAGTCACTGGAAGGCCTATTAAAACTTTTGTTGGTACATTTTCTTGCTGGGCCCTACCCCAGAGTTTCTGATTTGGTAAACATGGAGTGTAGGTAGAGAATTTACATTTCTAACAAGTTCCCAGGTGATGTGGGTGCTGCTGGTTTGGGGACCAAACTTTGTAAAGCAGCACTCCATACAACCTGCCCTTGCCTACTTCTTATCTAAGCTCCTATTAACTTTCTTCTCTTTTTCTATGCCCCATCCACTCTGGGCCCTCTGTCCCCATAATTAGAACTCTTTTTAAAATTTTTTTAGAGACAGGGTATCACTCTGTTGCTCAGGCTGGAGTGTAGTAGCGTGATCATAGCTCACTGTAACTTCAACCTCCTGGGTTCAAGTAATACTCCTGCTTCAGCCTCCTGTGTAGCTAGGACTACAGACGCATGCCACTACCAGGTTAAATTAGAACTTTTATATTAACATTCAGTCTTTCTGGAATACTCTTTTTCCAATCTTGATTTTGGGACTGATGGTTCTTTCTTGTTATTGAAATCTTAATTTAAGTCACTGACACAGAGAGGCCCTCCCTCACCACCCAATCTAAAGGACTCCCCAGACTGTCTGTATTAGTCATTTTTGGTGCTGATAAAGACATACCTGAGGCTGGGCAATTTACAAAAGAAAGAGGTTTAATTGGACTTACAGTTCCACGTGGTGGGTGGTAGGGGAAGCCTCACAATCATGGTGGAAGGCAAGGAGGCACAAGTCGCATCTTCTGTTGATGGTGGCAGGAAAAGAGAGAGCTTGTGCAGGAAAACTCCCCCTCATAATAACCATCAGATTTCGTGAGACTTACTATCACAAGAACAGCATGGGAAAGACCTGCCCCCATGATTCAATTACCTTCCACTGGGTTCCTCCCATAAGATATGGGAATTCAAGATGAGATTTGCATGGAGACAGAGCCAAATCATATCATTCTGCTCCTGGCCCTCCCAAATCTCATGTCCTCACATTTCAAAACCAATCATACTTTCCCAGCTTTCCCCCAAAGTCTTAACTCATTTCTACATTAACTCAAAAGTTCACAGTCCAAACTCTCATCAGAGACAAGACAAGTCCCTTCCGCCTATGAGCCTGTAAAATCAAAATCAAGTTAGTTACTTCCTAGATACAATTGGGGTACAGGCATTGGGTTAATACAGCCATTCCAAATGGGAGACATTGGCCAAAAGAAAGGGACTACAGGCCGGGCGCGGTGGCTCAAGCCTGTAATCCCAGCACTTTGGGAGGCCGAGACGGGCGGATCACGAGGTCAGGAGTTCGAGACCATCCTGGCTAACATGGTGAAACCCCGTCTCTACTAAAAAATACAAAAAGCTAGCCAGGCGAGGTGGCTGGCGCCTGTAGTCCCAGCTACTCGGGAGGCTGAGGCAGGAGAATGGCGTAAACCCAGGAGGCCGAGCTTGCAGTGAGCTGAGATCCGGCCACTGCACTCCAGCCTGGGCGACAGCGAGACTGGGTCTCAAAA
>NW_016814978.1:708097-711161 GCF_001698545.2 Rhinopithecus bieti | reverse complement strand
TTTTTGTATTTTTAGTAGAGACAGGGTTTCACCGTGTTAGCCAGGATGGTCTCGATCTCCTAACTTCATGATCCGCCCGCCTCCCAAAGTGCTGGGATTACAGGCTTGAGCCACCACGCCCAGCCGGGTTTTCCTTTTCTATCACATTGTCAGGCTGTAAATTTCCCAAACTTTTATGTTCTGCTTCCTTTATAAAACTGAATGCCTTTAATAGCACCCAAGTCACCTCTTTAATGCTTTGCTGCTTAGAAATTTCTTCCACTAGATACCCTAAATCATCTCTCTCCAGCTCACAAATCTCCACAAATCTCTAGGGCAGGAGCAAAATGCTGCCAGTCTCTTTGCTAAAATATAACAAGAGTCACCTTTGCTCCAGTTCCCAACAAGTTTCTCATCTCCATCTGAGACCACCTCAGTGTGGACCTATTTGTCCATGTCACTATCAGGCTTTTGATCAAAGCCCTTTAACAAGTCTCCAGGAAGTTCCAAACTTTCTTACATTTTCCTGTCTTCTTCTGAGCCCTCTAAACTGTTCCAGCCTCTGCGTGTGACCCAGTTCCAAAGTCGCTTCCATATTTTCGGGTAGCTTTTCAGCAGCGCTCCACTCTACTGTACCAATTTACTTTATTAGTCCATTTTCACACTGCTGATAAACACATACTCAAGACTGGACAATTTAAGAAAGAGGTTTAATTGTACTTAACAGTTTTACATGGCTGGGGAGGTCTCACAATCATAACAAAGGCAAGGAGGAGCAAGTCACATTTTATGTGGATGGCGACAGGCAGAAAGAGCTTGTGGAGGAAAACTCCCCCTTATAATAAGATCTCACCATCAGATCCCATGAGACTTACTATCCCAAGAACAGCACAGGAAAAACCTACCCCCATGATTTAATTACCTCCCACTGGGCCCCTCGTACAACACCATAGGAATTCAAGATGAGAATTGGGTGGGTACATAGCCAAACTATATCACTGTCTTTATCAAATCACTCTATTATAATATTCTGCACAGCACTTATCACCATCTTATTTTTCTTGATTATTTGGTCATTTTAAGTAAGCTCCATGAGACAATGGGTTTTATCTGTTTGACTCACCACTGTAGCCTCAGCAACTAAGAAAAATGCCTGACCCAGAGCAAATGCTCAATAAATAAACACTGAATGATTAAGGAAGGGCTCCTAAATATTTAATACATGAATGAAGCAAAGACAACATTGAGCACACTTAAACTCAACTACTGGTGAGTTTTTCAACTACTGGTGAGGGCCAAGAGTCCTCCCTTTACCTCTCTTGCATTCCTCAGCTCAGTTTCCTTCTTTTGAGAGCTAAGTTTGATTGGATCCAGTTCATTGCTCCTCTGGATTAATGGTTCTTGTATCTGGGCATTAGAAACAAGTCCTTTAAAGAGATGAGAGAACTAATTGTGTAAAATTGACAGTGCAGCAGCAGATTTGTGCTTTTATTTAAAAGAAGTAAAAATAATGATGAATAATTATAAATATAATAATAAAAGTAATTTATAGATGGATTTCAGGGTAGGCATAGTGGCTAATGCCTGTAATCCCAACACTTTGAGAAGGTGAAGCAAACAGATTACTTGAACCCAAGGAGTTTGTGTGTGTGTGTGCGTGTGTGTGTGTTTTATTGAGATGGAGTCTTGCTGTGTTGCCCAGGCTGGTGTGCGGTGGTGCAGTCTCAGCTCACTGCAACCTCCACCTCCCAGGTTCAAGCAATTCTCCTGTCTCAGCCTCCTGAGTAGCTAGGACTTCAGGTGCATACCACCACGCCCGGTTAATTTTTGTGTTTTTAGTAGAGATGGGGTTTCACCATATTCATCAGGCTGGGCTCAAACTCCTCAGCTTAGGTGAATCCACCCACCTCAGCCTCCCAAAGTGCTGGTATTACAGGCATGAGCTACCATGCCCGGCTGAGCCCAAAGAGTTTCAGACCAGGTCTGGCAACATGATGAAACCCCATCTCTACAAAAAATACAAAAAATTAGCTGGGTGTTGTGGTGCATGCCTGTAGTTGTAGCTACTTGGGAGGCTGAGGTGGGAGGATCACCTGAGCCTGGGAAGTCAAGGCTGCAGTGATTACATCACCGTACTCCAGCCTGGGTGACAGAGTGAGGCCCTGTCTCAAGAACAAAAATAAATAAATAATTAAAAATAAATGAATTGCAAATTAAAATTTTAAAACAATTAAATTAATAACAAATCAGTAACACATTTCAAGTTTGGGAAATGTACTTACTTTGAAAGTTTATCTCTCATTGTCTATTTGAGTCTTCTTTGTTTCTTTCACAGCATTTATCATAACTCAGTTTTATTTTTGTTTGTTTTTTTGTCATTTTCTCAATTCAACTTAGTATGAGATCTA
This sequence comes from Rhinopithecus bieti, assembly GCF_001698545.2. Lineage (NCBI taxonomy): Eukaryota > Metazoa > Chordata > Mammalia > Primates > Cercopithecidae > Rhinopithecus > Rhinopithecus bieti. Next base: position 708,774 of record NW_016814978.1, on the reverse strand, counting down.
TAAACAATTGTGAAACAATGAATTAATGTTTCTATTATAGTACATCTCACATTATCTTCACTCTTGAGTTGCTCCATCTTCCTTAACGTCTCGAGGATGGGAAAGTATCTTTTTATTGTCATGTTGACAACCCCAATACCTGTCATTTAGTAGGCACTAAATAAATACTTGCTGAATTGAATTGTTTCCCCTTTCCAGAGGTGGAAAGATACATCTACCAGTGAACTGGTGGCTTCTATGAATTTATTGATCTGTTTAGGTCAGAGTATGGTTAATCAGTGCTACATACCATGGTGTGCTGAGACTGATTCCTACTGGTCCACAAGATCTAATTGCTATGTTTTTAGGAATCTTGTGAGCTGATTGATGTCACGTTGGTACCTTGAAAGCAGCCTTGGTGGGAGTATTAGTAAATGCAAATTTTATTTACTGGAAATCAGCAAATGCTGGGAGGCTGAGGCGGGAGGATTGCTTGAGCCCAGGAGTTCAAGGGGGCAGTGAGGCAAGATCGCTCTAAACTGCACTCTAAACTGGGGCACAGAGTGAGACCCTGTCTCATAAAAAAAGAAAGAAAGAAAGAAAGAAAGAAAGAAAGAAAGAAAGAAAGAAAGAAGGCCGGGCGCGGTGGCTCAAGCCTGTAATCCCAGCACTTTGGGAGGCCGAGACGGGCGGATCAC